>NC_092333.1:224765000-224910000 GCF_046630445.1 Rutidosis leptorrhynchoides | reverse complement strand
TTAGGACGGGTCATGAAAGTTGGTATCAGAGCGGTGGTCTTAGCGAACTAGGTCTTGCATTAGTGTGTCAAACTGATAGTTGTTTAGATGCATTAGTGGGTCTGGACTTCGACCGTGTCTGCATGTCAAAAGTTTTTCTTATCAATTTGTGTTGAAAATTACCTGCTTATCATTCTTAGGGAATCACTTGCTTATCACTCTTAGTCTAGACACATCTTACTGCATTGATTGCATGAATAGTGTATAGACAAAATTCATATATTAGCGTATCTGCTAATTCATTTAGAGTATATGCTAATTCATATCTTAGCGTATCTGCTAATTCATATCTTAGCATATCTGTTACTGTAAACTTTGCCTAACATATTTCGTAGATTCCTCCGTAACTTATGGGATTTTAGTATTATATATGCATATGTAAATTATGTATTGCAGGGTACTAATCTACATCCTATAATCTATTTCTTATCGAAAATCCTTCATCTGGTCGTACGAGATGAATCCTGCAACCAGTTCGAGTCCCTCAGATTCCGATAGCTATTCCGATAGTTATTCCGACAGCTATTTCGACATGGATTTTCACTCGAGCTCCGAAAGCAGTATAACCGGAATGGATCAACCATTTAGCCATCATCTATTCTGGATGAATTGAGGATGGGTTCGTAGTCAACTTAATCAATGGAGACGCTAAGAAGGCGATCCTTTCCATCAACCAAATTCACCTCTTGGTGAAGAACCTGAAGCACTTATCGGCGAACCTGTCCGAAACACCATTTTCACACTCATTTCCAGAGTATCTCGCCACGATTATATTCTATCAAAAAATTCTAAACCTTATTCATTCGCTCGTTCCGACCGACAATCATCCCGGAATAATATAAGAAATCAACGAGCTTTGCGCCTGAGTTGTAGCCTTGGAAAATATGGTGCAAAACGTACCAGCTTCAACAACATCACCGGCACCAACAGTACCACTAAACATCAATACCAGTACCACCAACAACCCAAGTTTCAACGTCACACGCCTCAACATCTCATTATGTACCTCGAGCATAATCATCGTTCTACGAATGGTTCTACATCATTTATCTTTGTTCGACATGGCGATTATGTAATCTCTAATGTTTTAGAGATTATATATTCTCGTTCTAACGGTAAATCAAATGAGATTAATATTATATTAACTCATTAAATCCATGATTACATCTGAAGAAAATATATATGTAAGTATATTTTCATAAAGATTGTAATTAAAAATTCTTTTGTACAAATTGTTAATGGTGAAAATATTTTAACGGGTAGGTAATACCCGAGGAATATTTAGGTTTCACATTAATAAGTTATTGTTAGGACCCCGAAGTTGTATAGTGTTAATGTGAATTAAGCTTTAAATGAAGGTTCCTTAGAAGAGGGCTATATAAGGAACCTAAGTAGTCCTAATTAGATAGCCATTATATTGTAACCGAGTTCTAGAAACTGTGGAATGTAATTTTACTGATTCTCTCTCGTACCGAGTCTTCTTCCTATATACCGAATCTCACTCTATCTTATCTTTTCTCTCAATCTCAACATGATCTGACCTATCATTTGGTATCAGAGCCTCCAGGAAGTGATTCTACATCACTATATCGATCCAGAGATTGTAGATTACAGAATCTGAATACTCTCGGTAAAATGAATCAGATTCAGTATTATCGAATTTGATAATCTGACGTTCAGATTCTTGTGATAAGTTCAGTGAAGGTGTATTAGGTCTATTAGAAAGAGTTTCGATCATCATTACAGCTTTTTAACTTCAATTATGGAGAATCAAGTTGATTTTTAGAGTTTGTGGCTAAAACTCTCGGTATTGCTTAATTCAAGCTTGATTCTGGTGTTTTGTGAAGATTTAAAGATTCAGTTGTGTTCGTGAGGTGTTAAATCACATTTCTGTCGGTTCAATTTCTTCAATTCTTCAAGTTTTGAAGATTTGATCAACACTCGGTATCGTAACTGTCATACCGAATCTGCTTCATTACTGGAAATTCATCTTAAGTGTTGCAGATTGTGGTGTGTTTGTGATTCTATCACATTCGGTTTGATCATACGCAGCTAATTGGTGTGGTTTGAGAAAGGATTCTGTTATATTTCTAAGTTTTAGACTTAGACTCGGTATTGTCAACTGCTACAGTTGACATTCGGTATCCTGAATCTTCGGTATCATTGATATTCTGTTTGTTACTAACTTGTTTTCTTGTGCAGCAAGGTTACCGAATCTAATTCAAGGGAATTGGATTGAGTTTACACATATTATTTTACTGAATTTGACTACCGAGTCAATTACCGAATCAGAATCTCGGTTTCACTTAATTCTTTGGTTTTAAGTGTACTGAAGCTTCAAGTTGTGTGGTTACCGAATCCATACCGAATTTAGGTGTGTTACTTGTGATTCTTATCAGTTTCTGATACAGAATCTGGTTTACCGAATTGTTACTGAATCTGCTACAGTATCGAACCACTTACCGAATCTGCTACTGTACCGAATCTTTACCGAATCTGACATTCTTGTTAGATTTTATACTGAACCCTGATCATAGATTGTGTTTAATACCGAATCTATACCGAATCTACCTCAAATTAAGATGTCTACACAAGATACTCTTATCATTGGATCAGATTCCCGACCTCCAGTGTTGTTTGATAGCAAGTACACTCAGTGGCTTCATCATATTACTCAGTACATAGACTATAAGGGTGAGAAAGCTAAACATATTTGGGCTTCTCTGAGAGATGGTCCAGTTGTTGATTTTCATCCGGATACTGGTATGCCAATTCCAGTCTATGAACTTTCTGGTGATAAACGTGAAAGAGCTCAGGGTGACATAGAGACTAAGAATATTGTCATGCAAGCTATCCCATATGAGCTATTTGAAAATGTTGATAGCAACACTACAGCAAAAGATATATGGGATGAGATCAAAGGACAACAAGAAGGTTATGACATGTCAGACGTTACTAAATTGAATAAGGCTCTGGGATTGTATGAAGATTTCAAGCAGGAACCAGAAGAACAACTCAAGGATACCTACCGTCGTTTCAATGGTGTTCTCAATGAGTTGAAAAGGTGTAAGATTGTAAAAGTACATGCTGAAGTCAACATGAAATTCCTCAAAAAGCTCAATTCTGATTGGCTTCCTTATGGAACCATTTTTTGATCTACCAAAGAGATTGACAAGTTGACTATTCATGAGCTTGTTGAAGTTCTTATGCATTACCAACCTGAGGTGTCTAAACTTCAAGAAGGAAGTAAAGAGTCATCTCCAAATGATCCTCTTGCTCTAATTGCCAAAAAGAAGAGCAAATCATTTTCCAAAAGCTTGTCCAAGAAAGTGCTTGTTGAAGAATCAACTGATTCTGAAGAGTTGAATCTTTCTGATGTTGATGATTCACACCTTGAATTAGTCAAGATGGCAGCCATGTTCACAAACGCCTTGAACAAACACAAGTTTAAAGGCAAATCAAGCAATCAACGCAAACACTCATCATCTTCCTCGTACTACAAGAAAGCTGATCAATCCAAACAACAACGTGCTGATGATTCCAAGAAGGAAGATTCAATCTGTTTCAATTGTGGCAAAGCTGGTCATTACTCTCGTGAGTGCAAGATGCCTAAGAAGAAGGACGCAGCTTACTACAAGAAGAAAATGTTGATGGCTAAGATTGTGGAAACTGGGGGAGAGCTGAAACCGGTTGATGATACTTGGTTTAACTGGACTGATGATTCAGACTCAGAGGTGGAACATGCAAATGTTTGCAAGGTGACTAAGCTCATCAAAGCTAAGGAAGCATTGGAGAATTCTGACTCAACATCTGACGATGATGAGGTACAATCAACTGAAATCTCACCTGATTTTATAAAAATGCAAAATGACTTGATGAAGAATCTGGTCTCAATGTCAAAAGAAGTCAAAGGCTTAAAATCTGAAAAACAAGGTTTTAAAAGATAAAATCAAACTTTCTGAGACCAAACTATCTTCATCCAAATTACAATCGGAATTGTAAAAGTTGACCGTCCAACTCAGCTCCTCGGAATCTGAGTTGGAAGATCTTAAAAAGACAATTCATCCAATTAAAGTCGAACGAACTGATTATCGTTTAAAATCTGAACGACTTGCAGAAAAAGTTCAATTCTTAGAAAAAGATCTTTCTAATTTAAAAAACCAACATGAACCCACACTTTCAAAGCTAAACAAGAAAATTATTCATTTGGAAAATGCAATAATTAAAAAAGACACTGAAATCTCTTCGTTGTCAAAAGAGTCTGTTATAATGAAAGCTCAACTTGCTCGATATGAGAAAAAACTCTATCGAACAGAGCAATCCAAAGCTATCATGGATATGGAACTTTCAAAACAAACGATTTTCATGAATAGACCAAAAACGATTCATGGTGAAAAGTGGGGGTTGGGTTTTGAAGATCCTAAGATCTTAGATGGAGCTTCCAAAAAGATTCCAGGATTATATCATTCTGATTACTTTCAAGCTGGTTTACCACCGCATTTTGTGCATTCTTCTGATGCTGATTTTGATGATATTATTGTTAATTGCAAATCTAAAAAATACCATCAAATTAGCTTAATGTATGAGAAAATTAATGCAAAAATGGGTACATTAAATCCTGATTTCTTGAAGGAACTTGTTGAAACTGAAAAGAATGTGCAATGTGCTAATTATGTGCCGACACATAGATTGGTTTACATTCCTACACTCATGCTAGAGAAATACATTTTAATGCTTGAGAATGACGTGTTTAACAAACCTAGTTCTAGCATTGTTAACATAGATGAGGTGTTTGATGAACCAACTTTTGATGTGAAACCAATTCTACCTGCTTTACCTGCATGTTCTGATAATATTTTCCGTGAAGACCTAGCACATGAACTAACTGTTTTCTTTGAGACAGAATCTCTAGGTCAAAATTCTTTAGATGAAAAAGTAGAACCTCATACTGAACCGATCATTGAACCTTTGATAGATTTTGAAAGTCAACTTGATCCTTTGCACGATTATTATTTGCATTTACCTGTTGTACGTAATTTGAATCGTATAGTAACTCAACTAGAAAAGGAGAATATTGACCTGCAACTTAAGTGCCAATCATTAGAACAAATGCTTGCTCTGTGTGATAAATTGTCTTCACTGCCTAAGAAAGAATGTTCCTATGCTTTTAAGGAGGGTGAAGTGATAGTTTCTGCTGAAGAATTATGTCTTGAGGTTAAAAGCTTAAAACAAAAGATAATTCAACCAAAATAGGCTAACACACTTAAGCAATCGTCTAATGTTGAAACCAATATGCTTGAATGTATTGGTGGGATTACTAAGAAGGGGAAGGGAACAACAACATCTAAGGATGTAAAACCCATTACTATTCTTAAAAATCCTCTACGTTCTTAATTTGGCAATTGTGGTTCAAAAATTGTTTCTACAACTCAATTTGTTGTCAAAAAGGTTCATTCTTCCGATGGTTCTGTGTCAACTGAAAAGATTCATATGATTCCAATGACAAAAACTTCAAAAGCGAGTCTTTTAATGACATTAGTTAAGTCCACACAACACACAAGTCCTAAACCTGATTTAAGTGAGTATGATGCAAAAGAACGTAAAATCAAATTGGAAATTTTGCAAAATCAATCATCTCATGTGTCAACTGAAGAGTTTGGACGTCTAACTAACAAAGGTGTTTTTCGTATCACAGGTCATAATCCAAACTTGAATTACAAATCTGTATGGGTTCCTAAGTCTATGACTAAGAAAGTAGCAACCAAACCAATGCAATCTGCTAGTCGGCCTAGGAAATCATCTCATGTTTTTCTATTTTCGTCTGTGAACAAAACATCTACTTGGAATAAGTTGTGTGTTAAGACTTCTGATAACGATGTAAAACTTGATATTGCGTATGATGCTTCATGTAATGTGGTTTTAAATGATGCTTTATTGTCTAAACTGCATGATGCTTTACGTGATTATCTTGTCGTTGATCCAAAGTTTATTGTTGGTACTAACCGTAGAGGACCCAAGAAACTTTGGGTACCTAAACTCTAGGAAATTCACATTTACAGGGTTTCAACATCTGTGTTTGGTATATCGATTCCGGTTGTTCTCGACACATGAAGGGCGATAAATCCTTGCTTGTCAACTTTACTGACAAATTTCTAGGAACGGTTACTTTTGGAAATGATGAGATTGCAGCGATAACGGGTTACGGAGATTTTGTGCAAAATGGCATAACAATCAAATGGGTTTCATATGTTGAAGGTTTGGGGTGCATTTTATTTAGTGTGAGTCAATTCTGCGATGGAGATCTTAAAGTTCTATTTGAACGTCGACAATGCTCGGTGCAATCCACCGAAGGAAATGATCTTTTTGTTGGTAAACATTGTGCTTCACTATACACTATTGACCTCAATGATGCACCTTCACATATAACCATGTGTTTGGCCACTCGTTCTACGAAAGAAAATTCATGGTTATGGCATCATCGGATGTCACACCTGAATCACGAGGGTATCAATCGACTAGTCTCTAAAGACTTAGTTGATGGTATTCCAACCTTTCACTATGATAAGCATCATGTGTGTCCATCATGTGCGATGGGTAAGCTGAAACGGACTAATCATCCGCTTAAGGAAAACCCCAGTACTTCATCGTCTTTGCAATTATTGCATATGGACTTATGTGGACCCATGCGTATTTCTAGCCTCGGTGGCAAGAAACATGTGCTTGTCATTGTCGATGACTATACCCGGTTTACATGGATTTTTCTTTTGTGAACTAAGTCAGAGACCCCCGCCAATTATCATTGAGTTCATTAAAAAGACTCAACGCTCTTTTAACAAACATGTTAAGAGCATTCGAACTGATAATGGGACGGAATTTAAGAATGACCTACTTGATAGTTATTTGAAAGACCAAGGCATTGAACATCAGTTCTCTGCTACTCGGACCCCCAACAGAATGGAGTAGTCGAACGACGTAATCGTACGTTGTGCGAAGCAGCTCGAACGATGCTTGCTTACTCCAAACTACCTCCAAAAATGTGGGGGAGGCCATTTCAACTGCATGCTATACCCAAAATCGTTGTATTGTTAATAAACGTTTTGATAAAACTCCATATGAGTTATTATATGGTAGACGCCCGAATGTCAAATATTTCCGTGTCTTTGGTTGTATATGCTATGTGCTTAACAATTTTGACAGCCTCGGAAAGTTTGATCCAAATGGCGATCAAGACATATTTCTCGGTTATTCTTTGAACAAATTTGCTTATCGGGTTTATCACAAACGGACAAAAACGATTAAAGAGAGCATAAATGTCAAGTTCGATGAATTTTCGGGAATGGATTTTGAACAACTCAGTTCAAAACCCGATCCTAACCTGGCTACTTCTTCTTCCACGCAAAACTCAATTTTCTCAATGAAGGGTGTTCCTAAGGTTACATCAGAGGAACTGGATATCTTGTTTGATAGTCTTTATGCTCCTCAACGATTTTCAAATGTTCACGCCGTACCGGTTACACCGTCACAGTCAACTACTGTGGAGACTCAACAAAGTCTTTTTGATGAAGATACAACACCAACTGATTCACCTGTTGCTTCTTCATCCTCCCTACCACCTCCTGTTACTGATAATCTTGAACTAATTCAAGATTCATCAGTTGATACAACTCCAGCTGTTTCTCCAGATACTCAATTGAATCCATTAGATAATGTTACATCAGATCAAGCGGATCAAGGCTCAACGTCAACAACGGTTGATGTTTCAATGGATACTACTGATGTACAACCTCTTCCACACAACTGATGGACTAAAAGTCATCCAATAGATCTTATTATTGGTGATGCATCTGCTCCAGTCTCAACTCGAAGGGCTACTTGGAATATGTGTTTATACACTGCCTTTCTTAGTAAGATTGAACCAACAACGGTTGCTCAAGCTTTACTAGATCCGAACTGGATGGTTGCAATGCAAGAAGAGATCAATCAATTTGAACGATTGAAAGTATGGCGATTGGTTCCAAGACCAACTGGTCAACGACCAATAGGGGTTAATTGAATTTTTAAGAACAAGAAGGATTCTGATGGAATTGTGGTTCGAAATAAGGCACGTCTTGTGGCCAAGGGATATCGACAACAAGAGGGTATTGATTATGACGAAACGTTTACTCCGGTTGCTAGGATTGAGGCTATTCATCTTTTCCTTACATTTGCTTCTCATATGAAGTTCACAGTGTTTCAAATGGACGTCAAAACTGCTTTTTTGAACGGTCATCTTCAAGAGGAAGTCTATGTCGATCAACCAGAAGGCTTTGTCGATCCCATTCATCCAAATCACGTATACTACTTGGAGAAAGCTTTGTATGGTCTGAAGCAAGCACCACGTGCATGGTACGAGACCTTAACAAAGTATTTGCTGGACAACGGCTTCTCTCGTGGAACGATTGATACAACGCTATTCATTCGTAAAAACCATGGTCACATTCTCTCGGTTCAAATTTACGTTGATGACATTATTTTTGGTTCCACGTCCCCGACCTTATGCAAAGAATTTTGTAACCTTATGGCCAATAAATTCGAAATGAGCATGCTTGACCAGTTAAATTTCTTTTTGGGGTTACAAGTAAAACAATTACCAAACGGGATTTTTCTCAGTCAAACAAAGTATATCAATGATATGCTAAAACGTTTTAAAATGACTGCTTTAAAACCAATGACAACCCCAATGAGGACTTTACTGGATGCTGATACTAATGGGGAACCCTTTGATGTTACACTTTATCGAAGCATGGTTGGTTCTTTAATGTATCTGACTGCAAGTCGACCCAACATTACACTTGCTGTAACTGTCTGTGCCCGCTTTCAGTCAAACCCTAAGAAATCTCATTCCAAAGCGGTTGTTAGGATTTTTCAGTACCTTAAAGGTACACCTAACCTTGGGATCTGGTATCCTCATGGATCCGATTTCAATCTCACTGCTTACACTGATGCGGATCATGGAAGTTGCCATGTTGATCGAAAAAGCACATCTGGATCAATTCAGATGTTGGGAAATAGGCTAGTTGATTGGTCATCCAAAAAGCAGAACTGTGTGTCTTTATCAACAGCTGAGTCTGAGTACATTGCTGCAGCTCATTGTTGTTCACAAGTTTTGTGGATGCAAATTCAACTTTCAGACTATGGCTTTAAGTTCTCAAAGACCCCAATTTATTGTGATTCACAAAGTGCTATTGCAATAACAAGCAACCCGGTCCAGCATTCTAAGACTAAACACATAGATATTCGCTATAATTTCATTAAGGACCATGTAGAGAAAGGGGATGTAGAGTTATACTGTGTGCCTACCAAAGTGCAATTAGCTGACATGTTCACTAAACCTTTAGATGAACTTACGCTAAAGTTCTTGATCAAAGAGATTGGCATGGTAGAGTATAATGCTTGATATTCCTTAGATCTGTTGGGACTTAATCTTGGGATCTTGTGTTTAGGGGGAGCAACTACTTTCATATGCTTTTGATATCATCTTTTAAGGGGGAGCCTTTAGATTTATGATAACTTCCTGGATATAATTGTTCAATGGTTAAGAAAGGGGGAGGTAACTCATTAATATCATATTTCAAGGGGAATTTAATTCATTTTCTGGATAATTTTATCAAAATGCTGATTTACTTTCTTGTATATCACATTTTGAGGGGGAGAAAAAGGGAGAAAATGAGAAAATTAATCAAAAATATTTTTTTTCAAAAGTGAATTCATAAATTCTTTGTTTTATATCTGAAATAATTCACTAAGGCTTGTATACATCTCAGTATGCAACCCGTTTTAACAATTGGTATCACTGAAGATTTGTACTTTGTTCACAAATTCAAAGTTCTTTTAAGTACAAATCTGATGTTTGCAGCGGGGTGTACGAAATAGTATTAATTTAAATACGAAATACAACGAAATATTACACAAGTTTTTAATTATTTATTTACAAAATGGATATACCTAAACCTTGCTACAACACTATAGGCAGTGTACCTAATCGTAGAGTAGTATAGTTTTTAGTAAGTCCGGTTCATTCCACAGGGAGACGGTTACACTATATTTTTATATAATTACATTTGTACAAGAATATATATATATATATATATATATATATATATATATATATATATATATATATATATATATATATATATATATATATATATATATATATATAATATATAAAAAAGGGGTTTACCGTTTAATGACCGGTTTGTCGATTTTATATTTTAAGCGAAGCGTAAAGTAAATTTAATTAACAAAATAAAATAAATAACAAAAAATATAAATGACGAATAATTAAAGGTGCGATGAAATATAAAATAAAATAATTATGCTTATTTAAACTTCCGTAATCATGATGTTTGATGTGTTGATTTTAGTTTTATGCCCATGGGTTAATTGTCCTTTTACCTGGATTATTTAATATGTCCGTCTGATTTTTGTCCATAACAGTCCATCAGTCATAAATATAAAGTGCGAGTATCCTCGTCAAATTATCCTTATATCCGAAGTCAAATATTCCAACTAATTGGGGACTTAAACTGTAACAAGGTTTTAATACTTTGTATAATAATTACACCAGGATATCAACTGCGTGTAACCCAAGGTTTTAATACTTTGTTATCAATTATGCCAAGTGTCCTTGTACATAATTTCACCCCTGTTTTAATAATTCTAGTGACTATTAATCCATTCTCGTGTCCGGTTAAATGAACGATTATTCTTACATATAAATACCCCGCCCATCGTGTCCGATCGAGTGTATATGGTTATTTATAGGGACGTACAGTTGTAAATCTTTATATTAAAATTAACAAACTATCATTTAGTTAAACAAATATAAAGCCCATTAATAGCCCATAGTATAATTTCCACAAGTGTCGTTCTTTTGTCCAAACCCCAATTATGGTACAAAGCCCAATTACCCAATTTTAATATTTTTAGCCCAACATCATGATTACTTCGTCTTAAATAAGCATAATAATAACTTAAGTACGAGACATTAATTTAAAAAGGAGAACATAGCTTACATTGATTATTTATCGCGTAGTGTTACACGGACAGAGCTCCGACTTTAAAACCCGTAAAATAACCTTTGCATAACCCAAACTAATCTAATATAAAACTAAACTAATTTATATTAAATATATATATATTATATATATATATATATATATATATATATATATATACATATATATATATTATATATATCAGAGAGAGATTGATATTGGGGATGGTTGAACTCGGCAGAAGCTCGTTCATTTTATAGGCCATTTCTGAATTTGGCTGCTCCGCGAGTTGTGGAGTTTTAAGCCTTCAAACTCCGCGAGTCGTGGAGTTTGAAAATCCAGCTCACACAATTTTGGAACCTTGCTTGTCAACATAATTTATATATAAATATAAAATATAAATAATTAATATAATTATTTATATATTATATTATATTCTTGTGCATAGTAGACTTGTAATTTTTGGTCCATTGCATCGGGCGTTGATAGTTGGCTCGGGTACCGGTTCCGAATTTTCGAACGCCTTTTCGTATAATTTAATATCTTGTACTTTGCATTCCGCAACTTGTACTTTTGTCATTTTTAGACGTTTCTCATCAATAAATTGAACCACTTGGATTGTATCTTGTACATTTGATCTTTTTGGACGTTTGCGTCTTCAAATCTTCGTTTTCGCCTTTTGTCTTCGCACTTATTTAATATAAACGATTACAACTTAAAATAGGACAATTATAACTAAATAATTTATATATTGGGAGGATATTGCTACTAAATATATGTTCATTTGGAGCACTATCAAATATCCCCACACGTGAACGTTGCTTGTCCTCAAGCAATACAGAACTTGAAATTAAATCACACTTCACTCGAATCACTTTTTTTTATTCTCACACTTTATACATCAGTGATTTTGATACGGCGGTATGAACAATGGTAGTAACATTGTGGTTTACAGTCCCACATGACTATAAAAATTTAGATCCTTTAGGAAATTGGATCTTTATAAAAATATTTGATCTTTTGAAAATTAAATCTAGTTTTTACCCTAGATAAGTTTTTCGGAATAACCCTTTACCGGTGTTTGCAAATTGTTTTTGTGGGTTTGGTGGGTTTCAGATTTGAAAATTTTAGCTCAAAACTTGCGGTTTTGTGTTACCCACTTGCTATCCTTGTATTAGGAAAGCAACACATCCAGTTTACTTGTCCCGTATATTACCTTTCGGCAAACTACCGTCCGATTGTAAAGGAAAGCGATGAACAAGAAACTGTTAAGGCAATGTCTAATGACATGCATTTGATTATGGTCTATATCATGTCGGACGCAATTACTATCCTTTGTAGGAGCAATAGTAAAGCTCACCCTTATAATTTTTCGGTCTGGCACAAGGTCCTGTCTTCGACCATGCTATGCAACCACCGTTCTTATGGTTGACACCCGATTTGGTTCAGGTGACCTAATGAATTCCAGGTGAATTCCTAGGATTTTACGTTCAATGGTAATGAACGCATTGAAAATGGGTTTTCAGAAAACAAATCGGTTTGTATTTTTGATCAAAATATTTTCTCGTTCAAGCTCGAGTTTAGATATCATTGAATTCCATGAGTTTGTAATTCTCAATCTTTAAGGTCAATCTCAAGGATTGAGTAATATCAGTCTTAAAAGCTGATTTTTTTGATCTTTAAGGAGATTATCCTTTCTGGGGATTTGATTCATTAGTCTTATCAAGCTAATTTGCACGGTGCCCCCCATTGTACGAGATAAATCCTTCTCATGGTTAGGATAAATCTGACCACCTGGCGACCCTGTTTGATGCTGAGGTCCGTGGATTTTCTGCTGATTTTAGTGATGACTTTTCTAGATTTTTCGTCAACCTACAGCTGGTCTGGACGACAACTTCTTGACCTAAATCAAGAAGCGCGTGTCTTTTTCGGAAGACTTTACTTCCTTTTAATGATGGAATTGATTCATCGTGTAGATCCATCTTTCATTACAGTAAATCGGGTAAAACAGTTAATTTAGTCCAAAACAAAAGCACCTGCAATAATCTTTACAGAAACATGTGATAGATAATTTTTTATTGAATAACTTGGTATATTCTCCCCACACTTAGTTTCTTTCTTTGCCTTTTTATTCTCCTTTATTCCATTTTAAATGAATTCAATCGTTTTAGGGTGTTTCTCAATTTATGTCCTTTCCGAGGTAACGATAATTTCGGTATTAACACCTAATTTTCATCGTTCATAAATATGTATAAACATGATTTTGAATTCATTTATTTGAAAATTTTTAAAATTTTCACAAAATTTGGCAAATAAACTAAGTGCAAACCCGAGAGAATTTATAACCCTTTCCCACACTTGAGATCATGCAATGCCCTCATTTGTATGAAATCAGACTATAATTATAAATTCACGAGGGTGATAAGTGTAGAAAAGTGATTAAAAATACCCAGTTTATAATTACAAAGCTCGTCGAATGATAGATGGCGCGCCTCATCGTTCATTCCTTCTTGTTTTATCACACATGTTTTTCTTCAAAAACGGTTGCTTTTCTGGACTGTTTGTTAATTTTTGAAAATGCGTCTTTTACCCTAAATTATCATGCATTTTTATTAACGAGTTATGCACTAACCCGAACCCCTAATTTATCGTTAAGTGGGGTTAGACTTCCCCACACTTAGCTGACGACATGTGAAGTCGGTAGAATAAGTTCCACGAATTAGAATAGTGAGCCAGTTATTTATATCTCGGGTGGTATATAATATATCAATAGGTTTAAAGTTTAGACTCACCCGATCGTCACTACATAATTCTTTTTTTAAGTGTAGATTTTAGTAAATATATATGTCTCTTTTCTTGTTCTTGATCAAATGGATCGATATACACCGACATATATATTATAGGGTGGACAATTCCTAACATTTCCTTCCTTTTATTCTCGGGATCAAAGTTTTCACCTCTATTACCCAATTGGGTGAAATCCGAGGTGTCATTATCTATTACAGCTCGTAGTTCATCTTTGGTAGATGACTCGTCTATTGAGAATATTGGGTTGGAAAGTTGTGGAATAGTGAATTTCGGGATCGAAGTAGATTCTTCTTCATTAACGGTACTTATCGGTCCCACTATTTTGGTCTCGGGGGTAAAATTTTCAACGTTATCGTTTTTCCAAGAGTACCAATTTGTCACCCTTACTTCTTCTTCATTCATTGATTGGTCGATGATTTCGTCGGTAGAGGCTAATGTGTCGATATGTTGTGAAATTGGTAAAGCTGAATAAAAAGTATCATTGGGATAGTTGGTGATTTCGGAGCTCTCGAATTCATCAAAATTCGATGATATGAGATTTTCTTGCACAATACTCCTCAGATCAACAGGTATGTAGTCTGATAGAGTTTCAGCTTGCCGGTTTACAAACTCTCTCATTTGTTCATTTTGAGCATTGAGTTCTTCGAGTTTGATTTTCATATTGTCTAATAAATTTTCAGACACGTAATTTTCCTCGTCTACTGGTTGTTGAGTTTGGAAATATTCTTGGGAATAATCCCAATTTGAATTGTATTCTTCATAATCATTCCATTCAGATTCCGTGGGTGCGTAATTTTCCATAGGAACGTAATAATAACATTCCCATGTTGAGTGATAATCTCCACAGATTTCACAACCAGTTATTGTTTCATCGTTCGTGATCCAAGATTGACTGAACGAATTGTCATCAACACTCGGTTGAGAGTATTGATTTCGTATGTCGTAAAGAGTTTCCAAAATATCTTCGAGACTTTTCATAATGCGCTTATTACCAAATTTTAATTATCCTATTAGTTATAAATATAAAAATTATATAAGTTATCAAATTAATAGACTTTTCTGCTTTTGCCCACGTTTCGAATAGCCAATAGATGCAGCAGGGAGCCAGAACCCTTTAAATCGGAAGCTCACGACTCAGCCACTAACAAATCCAACTATTACTACGAAGCAGAAAATTTGGATGTCTATCAATTTAACCACTTAAAATAATTTTTCGTTTGGAATTATTAGAGAAGAAGTAGAGAAAATTTCTAAGTCCTAAAAACTAGCGTGTCGAGAAATAAGAAAGAAAAAGAATACGCGTCGAAAAACGTCGAAAAATAAAAATAAGAAAGAAAAATGTCGAAACTTAAAAGTCTAAAAATTATATCTAAAAAGTTACGCCTAAAGGTATTAAAGCTTAAAGGAATTCTATATCCAAAACGGCAATAATTTAAAAGGCACTAAAATTTAAAACTGCGTCGCAAAATTCTAAAGCACCTAAATCTTAGTCTAAAGAAAAAGCACTTAAGGGATTTTACGGCAAAGCCTAAAAATCTAGAAAATAAAAATAAGCTACGGCAAAACTAAATTTAAAATTAACTACGAACAATAAAAATACAAATATTATGCTAAAAACAAATAAAAATAAATAAAAAATAAAAATAAACTTAAAGCTGTAAAAAGTACAATTTTTATAAAAATATTATTTTTATCTTTATTATTTTATAAAAGTATTAATTTTTATTTATAATAAAACTAATTAAAATTAATTATTAATAATTAATTAAAATTAAAACTAAATATTAAATTAATTAAACTAATTAGGGTTTTAAAAATAATAATAATTAATATACTCCGTATTAAATGAGATTAGGGTTCCGTGGTCAGGTCTGCCAGGGCGGTTCCGCGAGTCGCGGTGATCCGTACCAGAAAACCTCCGCAAGTCGCGGAGATTGAAAAACGTGTTTTTTTTTAATTTTATATTGTTTTTCTAAATTGATATATAAATATATTTATACAAAAATAAATTAAAAATATAGCGTTTCGCCGAGTCCCCGGCAGCGGTGCCAAAAACTTGATGTTTGCAGCGGGGTGTACGAAATAGTATTAATTTAAATACGAAATACAACGAAATATTACACAAGTTTTTAATTATTTATTTACAAAATGGATATTCCTAAACGTTGCTACAACACTATAGGCAGTGTACCTAATCGTAGAGTAGTATAGTTTTTAGTAAGTCCGGTTCGTTCCACAGGGAGACGGTTACACTATATTTTTATATAATTACATTTGTACAAAAATATATAAATAAATATATATAATAATATATAAAAAAGGGGTTTACCGTTTAATGACCGGTTTGTCGATTTTATATTTTAAGCGAAGCGTAAAGTAAATTTAATTAACAAAATAAAATAAATAACAAAAAATATAAATGACGAATAATTAAAGGTGCGATGAAATATAAAATAAAATAATTATGCTTATTTAAACTTCCGTAATCATGATGTTTGATGTGTTGATTTTAGTTTTATGCCCATGGGTTAATTGTCCTTTGTCCTGGATTATTTAATATGTCCGTCTGGTTTTTGTCCATAACAGTCCATCAGTCATAAATATAAAGTGCGAGTATCCTCGTCAAATTATCCTTATATCCGAAGTCAAATATTCCAACTAATTGGGGACTTAAACTGTAACAAGGTTTTAATACTTTGTATAATAATTACACCAGGATATCGACTGCGTGTAACCCAAGGTTTTAATACTTTGTTATCAATTATGCCAAGTGTCCTTGTACATAATTTCACCCCTGTTTTAATAATTCTAGTGACTATTAATCCATTCCCGTGTCCGGTTAAATGAACGATTATTCGTACATATAAATACCCCGCCCATCGTGTCTGATCGAGTGTATATGGTTATTTATAGGGACGTCCAATTGTAAATCTTTATATTAAAATTAACAAACTATCATTTAGTTAAACAAATATAAAGCCCATTAATAGCCCATAGTCTAATTTCCACAAGTGTCGTTCTTTTGTCCAAACCCCAATTATGGTACAAAGCCCAATTACCCAATTTTAATATTTTTAGCCCAACATCATGATTACTTCGTCTTAAATAAGCATAATAATAACTTAAGTACGAGACATTAATTTAAAAAGGAGAACATAGCTTACATTGATTATTTATCGCGTAGTGTTACACGGACAGAGCTCCGACTTTAAAACCCGTAAAATAACCTTTGCATAACCCAAACTAATCTAATATAAAACTAAATTAATTTATATTATAAATATATATATATATATATATATATATATATATATATATATATATATATATATATATATATATATATATATATATATATATATATATATATATATATATATATTATATATATCAGAGAGAGATTGATATTGGGTGTAACGACCCGGAAATTTCCGACCAAATTTAAACCTTAAGCTTTATATGTTTCCGACACGATAAGCAAAAACCTTAATGTTGAGTCTAGAAAGTTTGAAATCTATACTCGGATAATCAATTACCTCGACCAAGTCTCGACGATTCACGAACAAATGAGGTGAAATTAAACATATACATATAGGAGTATAAACAAAAGTACATATAGTGATTTAAAATAATAAAATACAATAGATCGGTAAGATTCAGTATGTAAAATATTATACAAGATAATAAATTAGCTATTAAAATAAAGCTATATATAAATGTGTATGAATTATATAAATATTAATATGATATATATATATTGGATTATATATATATATATATATGATATATATAATACTATATGCAATATTAATATATATTAAATTTAATTATAAGTTATAATATAAGTTATTATTATTATTACTTTTATTGATATTAATATTAATTAAAACATCAGTATTATAAATATTATTGTTTAATATGAGATTTGATACATGTAATTCGTTAAATTTTAATTATTATATGAATTACAATTATCATATTTATTATTATCTCGGTCAGTAAAAAATCATTATTTTTTTTTATCGTTTATAATAATATAATTATCATTTTTTTTATATAAAAATTTATTATTATCATTATCAATAATAATGATATTATGATTGTTAATATTATAATATTACAATTAGTTAAAAAGAATGAAGTGTATTACTATTATTAATATATACTAGTAGTTAAAAATACTAATGTTAATTATGATATAAAAATAAATACAGATATTGAAAAAGATACAGATTTATATCAGTATATATAAAATTGATTCAGATATGAGTAAGGTATATACAGATAATGATATATTACGCAGATATATATATATATAGTTGGGTAAATACTTATAAACCTAGATACATACTCCGTATATAAATACAGCAAAAAGGTAATCAGATGTATATCGTTTTCAAGCTGTTGATGAGGTGACCTTATGTTCTCAAATTCGGAAGAAACCAATCGAGCAAATCCAAAATCTGTTGGGTTTCACTTTTAGCTTTTGTATTTTATGTTTTCTTCTGTTTATAATTGATTCCTACTGTCATTAAATCCAATTATATAACAGATCGAGCAAACCAGTTGTGAGGGGATTCACTTAATCTCTTTCCTTCAGTAGTAATTACGGTTAACTAAAAACAGCAAATAAATTGTGGGATTTTTTTTAAAAGAAAGGGGAAGAACATGAGACTATACTCTGCTCGTGTATCAAATTATGAAAAGCTCGAAAACGTTTTTAATTTCAAAATCTGTAAGTAAGGTTCTGTTAGCAATCCTCTAGTAAAATTGTTTGGGAAGTTTCAACTTCAAATTCCTTTTAACGATTAAGAATTTTAAGAGTCAAAATTTTTATATTAAAAGTCAACACTTCCGTTCTTTGAGAAATTCAAGCTTGATATTAGGTTTCTGTTTTAATTAAGGATGGAGAAGGATTCAAGGGAAGTTTTAAAATATATTTCATTTAGATATCGTGAGCTAAAACGCTATAAATCTCAATATCAAAGTTCGAGTTCATAAAACCCAAAACTTCGACTGTTACAATCAATTTCTTTGATTTTACGTTATTCAATTCCATTAAACTGAATCAAAATAATTTCTGTTTCGTTTGAGAGTCCAAAAACCAAGGTGATTATTCATTATTATGAGGAATTGTCTCTGGTCGACTTTGTGTATCAGATGAGGAAGAAGAAAGAAAAACATGAAACAATACGGATAAATAAATGTAGCTTATAGATGTAATCAGAAAAGTAGAAGCAGCGGGGTGGTGAGGGTCGTGTTTAACTGTTCAAAAGGTCGAGGGTTCGAGTCCCTAATGGAGCAAATCTTTTTAAACAACCCTTTTATTTAAGGTAGTTTCAATTCCAAAGTTATTATTGTTATTATTATTATTATTATTATTATTATTATTATTATTATTAATATTATTATTGTTATTATTATTAATATTATTTTTATTATTATTATAAATTATTATTAATAGAAATATTTTAAGTATTATTAGAATTATTATTATTAGTATAAATCATTATTAAAATTTACATTCTTATTAAAGTTATCATTTTATTATTAATATTAAAAGTATTATTTTTTTTTTAACTCTAATATCATTATTATTAATTTTATCATTTCTAATATTACTCAAGTGTTAATACAAAAATTAACAAATAAAAGATATATATACACATATATATACAAAAATTAATATTTTGATTTATTAAAAATATAGGTTATTAATATAAAAATGATATAATTTATAAATTATTATATATATATATATATATATATATATATATATATATATATATATATATATATATATATATATATATATATAATTTGTTTGATTACAACTATGTGTGTTAACATATATATACATGATATAGATTCGTGAATCCGAGGCCAACCGTATAATTGATCGACGGTGTTAAATGTATTTTTACTACAAAATACAGTATGGTGAGTATATAGACCCTTTTAAACTCTAAATATTTTTTGGGCTGAGAATACATGCGCTGTTTTTATAAATGATTTACGTTATGGACACAAGTGATCAAAAATAAATTCTACGTTGAGTTGTACCATGGCATATCTCTTTATACTTGGTAGCTAATATTTACGTGAGGAGCGTAAACGCGAATCCTGTTGATAGATCTATCGGGCCTGACAACCCCAACCGGACTGGACGACCAGTTTTAAACGGTTGCACAGTACTTCGTTTCGTTACTACACTTGGTACGGTGTAGGGTTTATTTAAGAGTATGCTGCTGTGACTTTTAGTTAAGTATGGTTACCAAGTGCTCAACGTCTTTTCTATACACGAGGAGTGTATTATGTATAAATATGAAATCTTCTGGTCCATTGTTATAACGCTGCTAGCATCAAACCTATATATCTCACCAACTTTATGTTGACATTTTAAAGCATGTTATTCTCAGGTACGAATTAAGTCTTCCGCTGTACATTAGCTCATATAAAGGACCTTATTTGGAGTCGATCATCGCAATGGGACCAACTGTTGAAGACTTCGTCCGGGAGGATTAGTTCGGGTTATCACAGTTGGTATCAGAGCATTGGTCTTAGCGAACCAGGCCTTGCATTAGTGTGTCTAACTGGTAGTTGTTAGGATACATTAGTGAGTCTGGACTTTGACCGTGTCTACCTGTCAAAAAGTTTTGCTTATCATTTCGAGTCGGAAACCATCTGCTTATCATCCTTAGGAAATTGCTTACCTATCATTCTCAAGTCTAGACACGTTCTACTGCATTCAGTGCATCGATAGTGTATAGACAAAATTCATATTTTAGCGTATCTGATAATTCATATCTTAGCGCATCTGTAGACCTGCCTGACAAATGCCGTAGGTTCTTCTGTAGTCTACAAATTCCTTAGTGTTATATATATATATATATATATAGATATTCTATGTAGTTAGAATATCATCCTATATTCGAAAATTATTTCACATCGAAGAACTATTCCATTCATCGACTTTCTCTTGGCATGGAACCTGAAAGCACTTACCGGCGAACCTGTTCGAGAAACCATTTAACCTCTCATTTCTAGAAATATCCCGTTACGATTATATATTATCCTATATTTCGAATCTTATTCACCCGCTCGTTTCAATCGTCAATCATCCCGACATAATATAAGAAGTTAACGAACTACGTGATCGAGTAATGGCTTTGGAGAATCTGGTGTGGAGACACCAGCAGCAGCACCAGCAGCATAATCCGTACCACCATCATCAACGCCGACAATACTCTTATTACCCCAACCACAATCACGTCATAAATCTCAACGTCATGATCTGTACCTCGGATATCAACATCACACGCTTCAATATCATCATCTATACTTCAAGTATACTCCTTGTTTTACATATCATTCTACATCGATTAATTTCGTTCTACGTATTGTTCTATCTCATTTACCTTCGTCCGGCATGGCAATTATGTAATCTCTAAAGTTTTAGAGATCATGTAATCAAGTGCTAACAATAAATCAAATGAGTATAAAATCTTATTGACTCATTAAATCCATAATTACATCTGAAGAAAATATATATGCAAGTATATTTTCATAACGATTGTAATTAAAAATTCTTTCGTACAAACTGTTAATGATGAAAATATTTTAACGGGTGGGTAGTACCCGAGGAATATTTAGATTTCACAATAATAAGTTACACTGTACATCCTTCGAATCTGATTCAACGGTTATTTACAATCCTACTTACAACCACCGATATACGAATCCGTTCACCGAAAAATAACCATTTCCACTCAATTTCATATTTGGATTTTTATCTATCAGAATCCAACAAGTGGCATAATGAAGAAAATATTGGATATAATAAAATTTGTTAGAAACAAACGAATTAACTAATTGAAATTCTGTTAAGATTCCACGCTAACTGTTCCTAGCTAACTGTTCCCAGCTAACTGATTAACATTTAATTTATCGCAATTTACATTCTTGCAATTTTATTTTTGTTATTTAATTTCCGCACTTTGCATACCGTCGGGACACATGTACAACAATACGTCGGATTAATTCTGAGACAACACGTTGTGCAATGGGTCATGATATACATTTATTTATTTTACGCATTATAAATAACGGGACACGTATACAAGGTTTCGACATATCATATCGACCCATCTATATATATATTTCGGAACGACCATGGACACTCTATAGTTGACTATACAGGGTTGAGGTAGATTCCAAAATATATATATGGTTTGAGTTGTGATCAATACTGAGATCGGTGCACGGGTCACGTACGTATTATTTAATTAGAATATTATATATTTAATTTATATATGAAATTATTAGACCATTGGACAATCGGACTATTGGACTGCTAACTTTGGACAATTAAAATGAACTAAAATGTTGATTATAACATATGAAACTAAACAATTCTTCAAGTTTGCCACTTGATTTCATCCTAAACCTCATTTGTACCTCGACAATTACAATTCGCGTTCAAATCTTTCATGATTCTTGAAAACACCTCGATCGAGAGGTTGAACCAACCACACCTCATCTATGGAAGAAAAGATGCTTACGTATAGTTATGCACCTGAAAACTCTCGGAAACTGAGTCAACGTTTAACACGTAGCAGTGTTAATTCCTTTAGTGTTATTATTACCCAAAATAACTTTGCAATTCCTTTTCAAATTAGCCAATTTTGTCACAGCTCCAGCAAGTTAACCTCGACTTCTCAGTAAGACTAGTCTCAATATATACGTTATCCTTTCGCCGTCGTTACCAGGGAACCTTTCATATTCCATCATGTTATCATCAGCGTTTAATCATCTAAAAACACAATTCTTTTGGAACCACTTTGGTTTGATAACCGATGACCTAGATCCGTTAACTTTGAGAATGCTGATGAAGCAGCATGTTGTAGATGGGCTTAATGGCCAAAAGTAGATGATAAAGAAAAGAGGGTTAGGAACGCTCGATAGAAAATTTAGTACCGAAAAGCGGATTATGCGAAAATATGAAGGAAGCTGTAGACAAATCACAAAGAATAAGTTTGACTTCAAAGGATCCAAATGATTCAGTGTCTGCTGAAACCGTTGGTGAAAACTCTACTCCTTATTCTAAATCTTTCCAGATGATATTCTTCATCATCATCTTATCTTAGATATTATAAGATATCTTCATATCTTTCGTTATACATATTCTCCATATTTCTGGAGATATTTTCACAACTATTCTTATCTGGGATCATTTATCTCTCCGTAACATCTGCAAAGAAACTGTGTTAGTTTCTAAGTTCTAAAATCTTCGAGTTTAAAATAGGAATGTTCTGAAGCAGTGTTGGGAACTGATGCATAAATTAGGATAATATAATGAAACTTGATCAACTTCATTATATTACAGTAAGTCATGTTGAGTTTTTAATGGAATGTGATGATTCACAGTACCATCATCATGTGCCATGTTACACGGCTCTTACATTTTATCCAATCTCCAAACATATCAAGAACATATTATCTTGATAGTTCTATTTTTCTGGATATTTTGGTAATTTGACAAATCAAAATCGTACCATTACCATTTCTTTCTGAGATCATTAGCTATGTTCATTCCAAAATCCATATGTGTGAAATTCCGGACCATTACAAGAGATGATTAGTTGAAGAGGAGGAAAAGAAAAAGAATGAAGCTCCGAAATAAAAATTGTAGTAAAAATCGCAGCAATTAGGAGAGAGCATTAACTGTGGATGACAATGATTATAGAAGACAGAAGCAAGAACATCGAAGTATAAGGGAAGATATAAAACTCAATAACCACCCAGAAACTACAAACCGTGTATATCAATACGTATTGCAACGTAAAGACACGGGAGAATTAGAAACATTATAATTCCAAGGAAATCATAAAAGTGAATAGATTATTCTGGCGGCAGATGAAAGAGAAGAATGAAAGATATGAAAGTTAGAAGTATAATAAGAATCAGGATTGGATGGAGCATATTAAGGGAATGAGTAGAGGAAGAAAGAATAGAAGGTGTGAAGAATAAGGAAACGAAGGGGGTGAATTTATAGCAATATATCCGACAGAGAAATCTGAACAGATTTTTGCATTAATCAAAGAAGATTTTAATTTCCTAAATCGCCGTAGAACTAAATCTTACTATGAAGATTTTCTTTCCGTAAATTCTGGAAATCAATCATACTACGTCATCGGTTAAAATGAGTATAATATTTACTCATCTCACTCTTTTGTGATAGCTTCACTCGTGCGCTTCACATGATCGAATAGTTTTATCTATATCTCTCAATACTGATAAAACTCTATTATTACCTTATATTCGTCATGAAAACATTCCTATTGTTATTTATGACAACCTCTACCAAATTTCGGGGACGAAATTTCTTTAACGGGTGGGTACTGTAACGACTCAGAAATTTCCGACCAAATTTAAACCTTAAGCTTTATATGTTTCCGACACGATAAGCAAAAACCTTAATGTTGAGTCTAGAAAGTTTGAAATCTATACTCGGATAATCAATTACCTCGACCAAGTCTCAACGATTCACGAACAAATGAGGTGAAATTAAACATATACATATAGGAGTATAAACAAAAGTACATATAGTGATTTAAAATAATAAAATACAATAGATCGGTAAGATTCAGTATGTAAAATATTATACAAGATAATAAATTAGCTATTAAAATAAAGCTATATATAAATGTGTATGAATTATATAAATATTAATATGATATATATATATTTGATTATATATATATATATGATATATATAATACTATATGCAATATTAATATATATTAAATTTAATTATAAGTTATAATATAAGTTATTATTATTATTACTTTTATTGATATTAATATTAATTAAAACATCAGTATTATAAATATTATTGTTTAATATGAGATTTGATACATGTAATTCGTTAAATTTTAATTATTATATGAATTACAATTATCAGATTTATTATTATCTCGGTCAGTAAAAAATCATTATTTTTTTTATCGTTTATAATAATATAATTATCATTTTTTTATATAAAAATTTATTATTATCATTATCAATAATAATGATATTATCATTGTTAATATTATAATATTACAATTAGTTAAAAAGAATGAAGTGTATTACTATTATTAATATATACTAGTAGTTAAAAATACTAATGTTAATTATGATATAAAAATAAATACAGATATTGAAAAAGATACAGATTTATATCAGTATATATAAAATTGATTCAGATATGAGTAAGGTATATACAGATAATGATATATTACGCAGATATATATATATAGTTGGGTAAATACTTATAAACCTAGATACATACTCCGTATATAAATACAGCAAAAAGGTAATCAGATGTATATCGTTTTCAAGCTGTTGATGAGGTGACCTTATGTTCTCAAATTCGGAAGAAACCAATCGAGCAAATCCAAAATCTGTTGGGTTTCACTTTTAGCTTTTGTATTTTATGTTTTCTTCTGTTTATAATTGATTCCTACTGTCATTAAATCCAATTATATAACAGATCGAGCAAACCAGTTGTGAGGGGATTCACTTAATCTCTTTCCTTCAGTAGTAATTACGGTTAACTATAAATAGCAAATAAATTGTGGGATTTTTTTTAAAAGAAAGGGGAAGAACATGAGACTATACTCTGCTCGTGTATCAAATTATGAAAAGCTTGAAAACGTTTTTAATTTCAAAATCTGTAAGTAAGGTTCTGTTAGCAATCCTCTAGTAAAATTGTTCGGGAAGTTTCAACTTCAAATTCCTTTTAACGATTAAGAATTTTAAGAGTCAAAATTTTTATATTAAAATTCAACACTTCCGTTCTTTGAGAAATTCAAGCTTGATATTAGGTTTCTGTTTTAATTAAGGATGGAGAAGGATTCAAGGGAAGTTTTAAAATATATTTCATTTAGATATCGTGAGCTAAAACGCTATAAATCTCAATATCAAAGTTCGAGTTCATAAAACCCAAAACTTCAACTGTTACAATCAATTTCTTTGATTTTACGTTATTCAATTCCATTAAACTGAATCAAAATAATTTCTGTTTCGTTTGAGAGTCCAAAAACCAAGGTGATTATTCATTATTATGAGGAATTGTCTCTGGTCGACTTTGTGTATCAGATGAGGAAGAAGAAAGGAAAACATGAAACAATACGGATAAATAAATTTAGCTTATAGATGTAATCAGAAAAGTAGAAGCAGCGGGGTGGTGAGGGTCGTGTTTAACTGTTCAAAAGGTCGAGGGTTCGAGTCCCTAATGGAGCAAATCTTTTTAAACAACCCTTTTATTTAAGGTAGTTTCAATTCCAAAGTTATTATTGTTATTATTGTTATTATTATTATTATTATTAATAATATTATTATTTTTATTATTATTAATATTATTTTTATTATTATTATAAATTATTATTAATAGAAATATTTTAAGTATTATTAGAATTATTATTATTAGTATAAATCATTATTAAAATTTACATTCTTATTAAAGTTATCATTTTATTATTAATATTAAAAGTATTATTTTTTTTTAACTCTAATATCATTATTATTAATTTTATCATTTCTAATATTACTCAAGTGTTAATACAAAAATTAACAAATAAAAGATATATATACACATATATATACAAAAATTAATATTTTGATTTATTAAAAATATAGGTTATTAATATAAAAATGATATAATTTATAAATTATATATATATATATATATATATATATATATATATATATATATATATATATATATATATATATATATATATATATATATATATATATATATATATATATATATATATATATATATATAAATTTGTTTGATTACAACTATGTGTGTTAACATATATATACATGATATAGATTCATGAATCCGAGGCCAACCTTATAATTGATCGACGGTGTTAAATGTATTTTTACTACAAAATACAGTATGGTGAGTATATAGACCCTTTTAAACTCTAAATATTTTTTGGGCTGAGAATACATGCGTTGTTTTTATAAATGATTTACGTTATGGACACAAGTGATCAAAAATAAATTCTACGTTGAGTTGTACCATGGCATATCTCTTTATACTTGGTAGCTAATATTTACGTGAGGAGCGTAAACGCGAATCCTGTTGATAGATCTATCGGGCCTGACAACCCCAACCGGGCTGGACGACCAGTTTTAAACGGTTGCACAGTACTTCGTTTCGTTACTACACTTGGTACGGTGTAGGGTTTATTTAAGAGTATGCTGCTGTGACTTTTAGTTAAGTATGGTTACCAAGTGCTCAACGTCTTTTCTATACACGAGGAGTGTATTATGTATAAATATGAAATCTTGTGGTCCATTGTTATAACGCTGCTAGCATCAAACCTATATATCTCACCAACTTTATGTTGACATTTTAAAGCATGTTATTCTCAGGTACGAATTAAGTCTTCCGCTGTACATTAGCTCATATAAAGGACCTTATTTGGAGTCGATCATCGCAATGGGACCAACTGTTGAAGACTTCATCCGGGAGGATTAGTTCGGGTTATCACATTGGGGATGGTTGAACTCGGCAGAAGCTCGTTCATTTTATAGGCCATTTCTGAATTTGGCTGCTCCGCGAGTCGTGGAGTTTGAAAATCCAGCTCACACAATTTTGGAACCTTGCTTGTCGACATAATTTATATATAAATATAAAATATAAATAATTAATATAATTATTTATATATTATATTATATTCTTGTGCATAGTAGACTTGTAATTTTTGGTCCATTGCATCGGGTGTTGATAGTTGGCTCGGGTAACGGTTCCGGATTTTCGAATGCCTTTTCGTATAATTTAATATCTTGTACTTTGCGTTTCGCAACTTGTACTTTTGTCATTTTTAGACGTTTCTCATCAATAAATTGAACCACTTGGATTGTATCTTGTACATTTGAGCTTTTTGGACGTTTGCGTCTTCAAATCTTCGTTTTCGCCTTTTGTCTTCGCATTTATTTAATATAAACGATTACAACTTAAAATAGGACAATTACAACTAAATAATTTACATATTAGGAGGATATTGCTACTAAATATATGTTCATTTGGAGCACTATCAAAATCTTATTTTGAAAAATTCATAAAAATTGGAAAAGATAAAATCCAAAAATATTTGATTTTTACTGAATAAATGCTATTTTTAGCATTATACCGAATCTGACATCCAACAGTACAAATTCGGTAAGTTCAAAGTTTTCAAAAATTGTCTCAATAATTGTTTTTCATGAAAAGATTGAAATGAATTTTAAGAGGAACAGTCAATTTGTCAAGATTTTGAAGTTAAATTGATAACGTTTTGAAAAGTGGACTGTATTCGGTAAAATAGGCCCATTCGGTAAAGCCCATTCGGTATTTTATCTTCGGTATCTATAAAAGGAGGGTCAAATTCAAACTACTCTCTTACTGTGCTTAATTACCTACCGAGTCTAATTGAACATACTGAATCTGTCTAATCTACCGAATCCGTTCTTCTATTTCTTTAAATCTTTGGTATAATTTCATTTTAATCATTGCTTTAGTTACATTCGTGTAGATCTGAGATAATTAAATGTTTTTGAACCAGAAAAGATCAAAGTAACTGGATTATGACTCTCAATTTTGAAATTTTGTTGATTATACCGAGTCTGAGTCGTATTCTTTTAATCTTTGATTAAACTCAATTGATTTGGTTAATTAACATGAATTCTTGTCTACTCTGAGTTATATTAATTGATCTATCATTTGACCGAGCTTGATTACATGTTTAATTGATTGTTTGATGGATTCTGTATCTACCGAATATGTTCTATCTACAGTACCGAGTCTGTTCATATGATTAACATGTTGATCTGCTTCTAATTGAGTGGTTAATTGATTATGGTTGTGATTTTACATGATAGAATATGCATGTTTGAGTGACTTTATGTTAATTTTGGAGATACCGAATCTGACTTTTGGTACCTAGAAACTTTCTGATTTTTATCTTCAAACACTTAACATGTTTATTTTATATCTTTCTAATCTGAAAACTCAAGCTTATTTGGTTACAGAATCTCAAGTTTTCATGACTACCGAATCTGCTTGAATTGTGTTTAAAAATTGACTAAGTGTTGTTCTGATTCTTTGTGTTATATAATTGACTTTGCATGATGAATTTGTATTGTGATGAATATCATATGAATGTCATGATTGTTAATTACTTGTTCATATTTGAGAATAAAGGATTTTTATATTTTTGAAAAACCATAAAAATCATAAAATATAAAAGATAAAACATATACAAAGGATTTCAAAGGCAAATAAGAATAGAGATATATGCTTTATGTTAAATATCTTGTGGTCTTCTATTTCTTATCTATACAGCTAAATGACGAACAATCACTTCATCAACTCTGAAACCAACATTCCCTGCAACTACTGGACTGCAATTCTAGAGAGGCACACTCTGTGGCCTGCTCTAAACTCTACAGTCAGTGTACCTGTAACAGATCTGGAGCTACTTAATAGAACAATTAGGTTTGTGGAAGCTACACAACCTACTGCTGAAAATCCAGAGGGAACACAAGCTCGTTTTGAATTTCAACTGAGAGGAGTTCAAAGGAGGAGGAGTATCACTAAGGCTGATTTCAGGAGGATATTCAGACTTCCTGTTGTGCAGAATGCTCCTGCTTTTCCTGCTACTCAATAGATGATGTCATCTGTCTTTGATCTTGGTTATGTTGGAGCCCGCAATGTTCCTCCGGCTAAGTTTCAGAAGAAATATCTGCACTCAAGGTGGTATGTGATCTTCTCAATCATCAACAGATGCTTGCTGATGACAAGGAGTAGATCCGACAGCCTGACTGTGTCAATGCTGAAGTTGTTATACTCTTTCATAAAGTAGAAGCTCCTGACTATGCAGAACTAATATGGGATTTGGTTCAAGCTCAAGTTGATAAACTAAGGGGTTCATACATCCCTTACGAAAGGTTTTTCTATATCTTTATCCATGATGCTATAAATGCTTGCAGAAATGAAAATATATTTGTACCAGGTACACATGGATTACAGATGAAACGATTTGGGGAGCTGAAGATGAATACCCCGATGGTATCTGATAATCAATTCTCTGCACTGATTCCAAATTGGCTAGTGAGGCTAGCTGAACCCCAAGACGCTCGTATGCGTTCTTATTTTGAGGCTGTAGGAATACCTCTTCCGAACCCGGTACAACAAGAACAAGTTGAACCCGCCGCGGTTCCAGCCCTAGAGGTTGTAGAGGAACCTGTAACACAACCACCTGGACCAGCTAATCCTCCACTTAGGGTGAACCTTAAATGATCTAGGGCAGCACACCAAGCTCAACCCGTGAGGATCAGGGAACCTAGTCCAACTAGGATTGAACCAACCCTTTCCACAACACCCGAAGTGAGCAGTGACACCGACACTTCAACAACAGCATCTGAATCATCTCCCGAACATTCTCCTAAGAGAACTCGATATATCCCTAATGAGATGATTCAGACTCTGCCAACCCAACGAGTAACTAGATCTAGGACTTCGACACCTATCGTCCGTCAAACAGTTACTACTACCGTTGGTGATACGGACCAAGACCTAGAGCCAATTAGGTCATCCTCACCCATCTTCGTATCACATCCAATAATAACAGTGAGCCCTACGCTAAATGAAGAGCAAGTTTCGGTAGACAAGAGATCTAAACGCACGGATGCTAAAAAGGCCACTAAGCCCATCCAATCTAAACATGACTTAATAATAAATCCTACAAAGCAAGGTGCTTCGGCATCTAAGGAAGTAAAGTCTTCCTCTGAAGTAAAGTCTGCGTTGACTCAATCAATTGAGGAAACTCAATCATTGAAGTCCAGAACGGTCGAAGGGGAGCCAAAAAATCTTGAAAAGGCACCCTGCGTATCGGCTGGAAATCCTCCTGTGCCTCAACGTACAACAGGGTCTCGAGGTCCGGCTTATCTTGATAAGGGAGATCTGCCGCGTCCCATGGAAATGAGTCAACATGACAATCCTTTAGGATATTTATCAGACTTTCAGCAGACTGATCCCTTGATTCATGAAAGTGATTCATTGGATCAAACCACTTCTCTTCCGGATTCTGAATCTCAGGGTCTGGAGGAAGAGTCTTTAACTGAAAGAGATTTGCCACCTCATGGTATATCAATGATTTCAAGAGTCGGAGATAGTAATATCTCTGCGAGAGCTAAACCGACGGGTAGTTCTGCTACTTTGTCAGAGTCCCATGAGACTAAAGTCATGGAGGCGGATGCTTCGAAAGAAACTTCGCCGGTGACAACTCCGGTTGTTACCCAACCTCCATCAGAAGGGGATATCACGAATCTGACTAGTAGTATGTACAGCCCTACATATAAGAATAATACCGCACAATCATCCTTACCTGCCCTCACGGCAACTCACACACTTCCATCGACATCGCCTTCAACAAATGCTGCTGTTGCTCCTGTTCCCATTGTTACTTTTCCATCATCACCCTCTCGTTTACCACATTTCTATGATGCTTTGGAGCAAGAATATTTCAGTTGTATGTTTTCTAGAGTCAATCTTGATGTTCTTCGACGCACTTCGCTTCGTGTATTGTTTCATGCTCGTGTTCGATATCCACTTACTTCCTGCTCTTCTCCTTTAAGTCCTCACCGTGATGATGAACATGACGATTCTGATCCTTAGAATAGCCATGAGGGGGAGATAGGAGTAGATGTAGAATATCTATCGGTGAATATTTCAATCAAGGGTGGTGATGTGAGGTCTTCATCAGCTTCAAAAGCTCAATAAGTTCAGACGGAATCAGAAATGGTTTCTGCACATGATGAAATTGAGGAAATCCAGCAGTGTGAAAGTTTTCTAGATGAATCAGAAAGTCAGAGAGAGGGTGACTCAGGGATGATAATGATTATGGATACAGCTTATCAATCAGAGAATAAGTCATCTCAAGAGAACAATCAAAACTTTGACAACATTGAAGATATTTTGAAGGGGTCATCGAGTATCGCCAATGATTTCAATAATCATCAATTTGTTAACTTGACATCTCCAACTGATGAATTTGGAATACACTTCGAAAAGGAGATTTTCTCTAATGGCAAAGAAGATACTACGACTCCTCCTGATTTGAATGTTCCATTTCAAACTGCAGAGATTGTTCTTGAGCGTGATGCTGATTACCAACTTAGTGAGGATGAAGAGAAAAAGATTCTTCGTTCACCATTCATTGAACAACAAGCGTATAGAATCTATGGTGATTCTGATCTTGTCCTTTCTGCATCAATGAGTGTTCTGGGTGCATGAAAATATCATAAGAAGCCAGAATATCTCAAAGCTTATCTGAGTGTTCGCAATAAATTCAAATTGAAGAATGAAGAGAAACTTCAAATTCAGCGGAATTCAGAGCTCAAAAGCATAAATAAGATTTTGATGATTAATAAGGATGAAGTGAAGATGCCATTGTTTCAAGTTACAAGAATGGATGATGAGGATTATCAGTTTTCAGAAGCGGATTTTGATAAACTGAAGATGGACAACATTATTTTCATTTACAATTATTTGATTAACTTGAATGAATCTGCAACAACTTATCATGCTACTGCAATGAAGGCAGTCTACAGGTTTATTCTTGATTCGATGAGATGGATGTCTGTTCATGATTTTCAAATGGGTTTGGAATCTGGACACAAAAAGCTCGGAATCAAACCGCCAAATCAAGTGATTGAAGAGCTAAGATACATGTCCTTACTTGAAGTGAGCGACTGTCCATATGGGTTTGCATTTGTCAATTCTCACTATACAAAGATCTTCATCCGAGTCTCAGATTTCAGAAGATACTCAGACGGAACATTGATGTATGCTTTCAAATACATGAGATGGAGACTGATTAATAACTGCTATTCAACTGAAGATACTGAGATTGTCAAGTACATTCTCACAAGATTGAAAAGTCGTCTCAAAACAAGAGTGAATATACGAAGATATGAGAATCTCAGGGGATTCAAATCTAAAGTTCACTTTAGAGGAACAAAGTTCCTTTAGATGTTTTCGATAGGATTATATTGTAAAGTTCACATTTAACACTAAGGGGGAGATTGTTAGGACCCCGAAGTTGTATAGTGTTAATGTGAATTAAGCTTTAAATGAAGGTTCCTTAGAAGAGGGCTATATAAGGAACCTAAGTAGTCCTAATTAGATAGCCATTGTATTGTAACCGAGTTCTAGAAGCTGTGGAATGTAATTTTACCGATTCTCTCTCATACCGAGTCTTCTTCCTATATACCGAATCTCACTCTATCTTATCTTTTCTCTCAATCTCAACATGATCTGATCTATCAGTTATACTGTACATTCTTCCAATCTGATTCAACAGTCATTTACTATCCTACTTACATCCACAAGATATACGAATCCGTTCACCACAAAATAACCATTTTCATTCAATTTCATATTTGGATTTTGAATTATCAGAATCCAACAAGTGGCATAATAAAGAAAACATTGGACAAAATAAAAATTTGTTAGAAACAAATAAATTAACTATGAGAAATTTTGTTAAGAATCCACGCTAACAAAATCCTAGCTAACTGTTCCTAGCTAACTGTTAATTCCGTATTACATTTTATTTATCGCAATTTAATTATCGCAATTTATTTATCGCAATTTTAATTCTCGCAATTTTATTTATCGTCATTTAATTTCTGTTATTTATTTTACGCACTTTAAATATCGGGACACGTATACAAGGTTTTGACATATCATATCGACGCATCTATATATATTATTTGGAATAACCATAGACACTCTATATGCAGTAATGATCGAGTTAGCTATACAAGGTTGAGGTTGATTCTAAATAATATATATACTTTGAGTTGTGATCGAGTCTGAGACATGTATATAACGGGTCACGACACGTAATAATTAATTCAAATATAATATATTGAACTATATATGAATTATTGAACTACTAACTGTGGACTATCAACTGAGGATTACCAACATTGGACAATTAAAATGAATTAAAATATTTATTATAACATATGAAACTAAACAATTCTTCAAGTTTGCCACTTGATTTCATATTAAACCTCATTTGTATCTTGATGATTACAATCTGCATTCAAACCTTTCATGATTCTTGAAAACACCTCAATCGATAGGATGAATCAACCGCACTTCATCTACGGAAGGAAAGATTTATGCATATAGTTATGCACCTGAGAAACTCTTGACAACTGAGTAAACGTTTAACACGTAGTTGTGCTAATTCCTTAGTGTTATTATTACCCAAAATAACTTGGTAATCCCTTTCAAAGTAGCAAATTTTGTCACAGCTCCAACAAGTCAACTTCGACTTTTCGTTCGAAACAACCTTATTATAACCTTGATATATATGCGTGCTCTTTTATTGTTATCAAGGAACCTTTTATATTCCACCATATTACCAGCAGATGTACCAGCAACCTCGTTGCTTCTTGGCTTAAATCTCTCTGATAAATCATTATAGTTATTCATTGAAACCCTATCATATACTCATCCGCATCTTGTAACGAGAACTGACATACCAATTACGGGGAATTAGCAATCAGTACTTTGAAAACTCACCGCATATCTACATCAACAGTTATATGTATAACATTTATCTCTTAGAATTATGATCTTTCATTCTGAAATTCTAAAAAGCACCCAGTCTGCAAATCAATACTCTGAATGTTGAAAAAGCTGAATGAAGCAGCAGAAACCATAGACAACCGTAAACGACCTTAATCATCGGAAGTTTGATGATAAAGAATAGTATGTTGGAAAAGCTCAAAAAAGTTGGAACTGGAAAATGGATTGAGCTAACCACAAAGGAGACCAAGGACAAATACAAAGACCATACCCTATATTCAAAGAATCCAGGTAATTCTGGATTCGTTGAAATCTTTAGAGAATATCTTGCTCTGAAGTCATGTTAAAATCTTGCGGAAAATTTTTCTTCATCAACCTTCGAAATTGGAAATTCCAAAATATCATCATAAATATCTTCGATATTTCCGAGGATATTTTCATAAATATTCTCGTTCAAAATTATATACCTCTTCGTGCTTCCTGTGTTTCATTATATTGGAAACTTCTGTAAAATCTAAGTTTAATTTATGAATGAATTTTGGAGAAATGTAAAGAAATTGATGCATGAATTAGTATAATATAATGACACTTGATCAACGTGATTATATTACAGTAAGTCATGTTGAGTTTCTAATGAAACGTGATGATTCACAGACCATAACGTCACCATGTGTCATGTTACATGACTCTTACATTCTATTTAATCTCTAAGAATATCAAGAATATATTTTCTTGATAGTTCTATATCTTCTCATGAATTCTGGTAAATTAACCAATCAAAATCGTGCTATTACAATTTTTCTCTTAGAACATTAGTCTTGTTCATTTGAAAACTTCATACCTACGAATTCTGGACCACTATTCGTTTGACTTGAAGTCGGGAAGAGGAAACAAAAACATGGGACTTCGAAATATAAGGGAAAATATAAAGCCTGATAATAACACAGAAATTACAAACCGTGTATATCAAAGTGTATAGCAATATAAAGACACGGGAGAATAATAAATACTATAATCCCTAGAGCATAGTAGAAGTAAACAGATTCCTCCGGTGGAAGTTGGAAAAGGAGAATGATTGTTGCGATAGTAAGGATAAGGACAAGGATCAAAACTGGATTAAGCATTTTCACAACCTTTTGAATTTGGGAATTGGGTATAGGAGAGGTAAAAGTTATGGAACGGAAAAAGTTTAATTTATAATGGAAATATCAGACAGAGTAATCGAGGCAGATCACCGTATTTATTTATAGAGATCTTAATTTTCTTATTCACCGAAGAATCAAATCTTTTAGATTCCGAAGATTTTCTCTAAATCCCTTGAATTCCGGAAATCCACTCTGACTACGTTAAAAGTTAAATCTTTATCTCAATCAGTTGTGACAGCTTCACTCGTACGCTTCACATAATCGAATCATTTTATCTATATTAGTCAATGATGATAAAACTCTATTTATCAACTCATATTCGTTAGGAAAACATTCTTACTGTTAGCCATGACGATCTCGATCAAATTTCGGGGACGAAATTTCTTTAACTGGTAGGTACTGTGACGACCCGAAAATTTCCGACCAAATTTAAACTTAATCTTTATATGGTTTGAACACGATAAGCAAAGTCTGTAATGTTGAGTCTCAAAAATTTTGAAATGATGTTCATATATTCATTTAACCTTGGACTATTCCCGACGATTTACAATCAATTAAGTTACAAATAAATAAATATATATATATATATATATATATATATATATATATATATATATATATATATATATATATATATATATATATATATGGATACAAAATAAGTGTGTATATATATATATATATATATATATATATATATATATATATATATATATATATATATATATATATAACAAAAGTATATATAATAGTTTGAAATAATAAAATACAATTTAATCAATGGAAATTAAAAATGTAAACTAATGAACAGAATAATTAAGTTGCTATGAATATATATATTTATGAAACCTATATATAAGTAATGGTATATATATAGTAATATATATAACTTATAAATATTCAATATATGATAAATGATATAATGAAATATATATATTTCACATACTTACTAAATAATACATCAAATTAATTACAAGTATAAAATAAAATTGTTATACTAATACTTACATTATTATTATTAACATTAATATTTATATCACTAATTATTAAATTATTATTTTCAATATATATTACATAGATATGAAGGTTAATACATGTAAGGTGTTATAATTACTAATATTATTATTATCAACACTAATATCATTATTACTATAACTAGTAGTAAAAATTATAATTTTAGTTATTACTACGATTAGTATTATTAATCTAGATATTATTATCATTATCATTAGATCCTTATTATTACTATAGTTATCATTATCATTATAAATAATACAAATTATTATTATGAATAATATTATATTTATATTTTTATAGTTAAAAACAATATTATTATTATTATTATTATTATTATTATTATTATTATTATTATTATTATTATTATTATTAATATTATTATCATTATTATTTGTTCTATTACTATTATTAATGTTATATTGATTAGTAATATTACTATCCTTATTTTTATTAAGATTAACAGTACTTTTTAATTATTTTTATTATACCTAATAATAAATATTATTATCATTTATATATTTATATTTACTAATTAATAATATTAATTATATATAACTAATCGTACAAATAGATTCCAGGATTAGTTGCAACTCACTTTCAACTGTGTTTATTTTTGTTTTTGGTATGAAAATTGTTGAAATCTGATACCCAATTCGTACAATACTGTTGTAAGTCTCAATCTGTTAAATTCTTTTTATTATTATTTTTTTTATCTGTTCTTTGATTGAATTGGTCGACTACTGCCTTTCTATAAATTAAACAATCATTCACCTGTTAATAACATTTTCCATCGACTTTCCACCATCACCTGTTATTATTATTATTATTATTATTATTATTATTATTATTATTATTATTATTATTGATATTATTAGTTATTATTATTATTATGATTAGTATTATTGTTATTATTATTACGAATAAAAGTAGTAAATATTATTTTATTATGATTATAGTTAGAAAACTGAATATTATTATTATTATTATTCTTGTTAAGTTAAGTATTATTATAACTGTCATACTATAATTTATTATTTTCATTAAAATGAGTATTATTATCATAACTATAATTATTATTATCATCATTAACATTAATTTTAAGATTATTATTATTATCACTAATATGATTATAAGTATTATTATTTATATTATCATGAGTATTATTATTATGTAATTACGAAAATCATTATCATAATTAGTAATAACAATAAAATTAATATTTTTACTTTTACTATCATTAATATCATTATTATTATTATTATTATTATTATTATTATTATTATTATTATTATTATTATTATTATTATTATTATTATTATTATTATTATTATTATTATTATTATTATTATTATTATTATTATTATTAATAGAACCATTAACATTATTATATTATTAACAATATTAAGTATTACAAACATTTTTACCACTATTAATATTATTTTGGTATTATTATAACTACTGTTATTAACATACAAATAATATATTTAATACATTTAACATAATAAAAATTAACATTTTTATATATAAAAATGAATATATGAAGCATATGTATATTATTAATATAAAAATGATATAATTAATAAATTATAAATATAAACTTATTCGATTACGATTTACGTGTATTAATATATATACAAATGATATAGGTTCGTGAATCCGAGGCCAACCCTGCATTGTTCAGTATCGTCGTATGAATATTTTTACTACAAAATATTGTATTGTGAGTTTCATTACTCCCTTTTTATATATATATTTTTGGGACTGAGAATACATGCGTTGCTTTTATAAATGTTTTACGAAATAGACACAAATACTTAAAATTATATTCAATGGTTGGATTATTAAACTGAATATCGCCCTTCAAGTCTGGTAACCTAAGAATTTAGGGAAATGGCCCCTGATTGACGCGAATCCTAAAGATAGATCTATGGACCTTGACAAGTCTTATTCAGGGTACGAATGCTTTAGTACTTCGAGATTATTATACAGACGAGAGGTTCTGTTTTGGGGATATTCTATGCATTAAGTTAACGTCGGTTACCAGGTGTTCAATCCATATGAATGATTTTTTTCTCTATGCCGTGCGAAATGCCTGATACGAGATTATGTTTATAAGTAATGGAAATATGAAATCTTGTGGTCTATTAAAAATATGGAAATGATTGATTACGATAAACTAATGAACTCACCAACCTTTTGGTTTACACTTGAAAGCATGTTTATTCTCAGGTATGAAAGAAATCTTCCGATGTGCATTTGATCATTTTAGAGATATTACTTGAAGTCATTCATGGCATATTTCGAAAGACGTTTCATTCGAGTCATTGAGTTCATCAAGATTATTATTAAGTCAATTATAGTTGAACGTATTATGAAATAGTGTGCATGCCGTCAACTTTCAATGTAATGAAAGTTTGTCATTTAAAAACGAATGCAATGTTTGTAAAATGTATCATATAGAGGTCAAGTACCTCGCGATGTAACCAAATGTAATGTATTCGTCCAGAAGAATTAGGACGGGTCATGAAACATATTTGGTTTAATAATCCAGCCATAGAATGTAGTTTAAGTACTTGTGTCTATTTCATCAAACATTTATAAAGCAGCGCATGTATTCTCAGTCCCAAAAATATATATTGCAAAAACATTTAAAAAGGGAGCAAATGAAACTCACAATACTGTATTTTGTAGTAAAAATATATATGAAGACATTAAACAATGCAAGGTTTGCTTCAGATTCACGAACCTATATTAAGTATATATATATTTATATAATAATAAATGTTTGACTAATAATTTAGGTCAAGTCATAGTGTACCACAATCCTAATGCTCGAGACTAATATGCAAAAGTCAACAAAAGTCATATTGTCCAAAAATGATTTCCAAAATCTATACATGTTTATTATATAACTTAAATAGTCGTTATATATATTTAAATATATTTATCTGATTTTATTTAAGTAAATAATATAAATCATTTATTAATAAAAATTTGTATAAATTTTTATATATAGAAATATACTCTTATATTTCTTAAGTAATAAAATTTATAAAGTTTATTTAATATCATAAAAATTATAACGGTATGTGTTATTAATGTAATTATATTACGTGTGGTAAAAATATCTTTTCATTACAAATTTATTTGCTAAAATAATATTAATAATAATAATAAGTAAAAGTTGTATTATTTTGTATTAATAACATTAATTATGTTAGTAATAGTAATAATAACAATATTTATATCTACTAATAATAATATTAATTTTGATAATAAATAATAATCTTTTGTAATAATACTAATATAATAATGATATTATTACTGATAATGATAAAATATTATGGTCATGTTAATGATAATAATATTGATTGTTATCAACAATACTAATAAAATAATAATGAAATATATTATTTTCTAACAAGCATGATAATTTTAAAAAGAACGATTTTTAATATTAACGATAACAATAATAATAATACTTTTAAAATAATACTTCTATTCAAAATGATAATTTTTAATAATAATGGTACTCTTTAATACTAACCGTAACAATAATAATATTTTATATAAAAATAATAACCTATTTAAAATGATAATTTTTAATAATAATATTACTAAAATGATAGTAATAATGATATTTTATAATAACAATCATATTTCTATTAAAAATGATAATCTTAATAAAAATGATACTTTTAATATTAATGATACTTTTAATAATAATAATAACAATAAAAATATTATAATGATATTTTTTATAAAAATGATGATTTTTAATAATAACGATATTACTAATAGTAAAATAATAATTTTTAATGATAATACATATATTGATAACGATAATGATAATAATAATAATAATCAGGTAATAATAACGACGATAATACCGACGATAGTAATAATAATCGTTTTAACAATAATACAAAAATTCAGTTGACTATAAATTCTAATCCGTTCATCGAAACCATTCGACTTCTAAATGAAGAGTTAATAATTTTTCGACAGCTTTCCAACTACATGCATATCATATACCTTATCTTAGTCGCATAGGTATCAAATTTATAATTTATCATAAGCTATCTAATGACAAAATTAAACATACAAGCATGCATAAATATATATACTCGAGCACTAGTCAGAGATACACTAACAATATATAAAAGTTAAGTTATGAGTGCTCACGTATCAATATTGAGATTCAATATTGCAGAAAAGGTACGTAAATGCAACGGAGATGATAAACACTAGTTGACCTCACGAGTATACCCCTAATCCATACCAATAACCTCCATAGCTATAACCCATAGTTTCCTTAGCTCTAACTCGCTTGAAAAACCATTTTTGAAATCATTTAGACAGCACTCCGTCGTAATATTTTATGTATAATACTACTAATAACACTTCCTAATAATACTAATATCAATAATAATAAGATTAATAATGAAATGTCCCGTTTATATCCATTATAAACGTTCACTATTAATTGATTTCGTTACGAGATTTTGACCTCTATATGAGACGTTTTTCAAAGACTGCATTCAATTTTTAAAATAAACCATAACTTTTATTTTTATCGATAAAGGTTTAAAAATATTACGACGATTATCAAATAATGATAATAAAAAATATAGCGTTTTCACACGACCATTACATAATAGTTTACAATAATATTACACAATAATATATGTCTTCGAATGCAGTTTTTAAACAATATTATACAAGCATGGACTCCAAATCTTGTCCTTAATTTAGTATGCAACAGCGGAAGCTCTTAATAATCACCTGAGAATAAACATGCTTTAAACGTCAACAAAAATGTTGGTGAGTTATAGGTTTAACCTATATATATATATATATATATATATATATATATATATATATATATATATATATATATATATATATATATATATATATATATATATATATATATATATATATATATATATATATATATATATATATATATATATATCGAAGTACTAAAGCAGTTCAAATTCTCTGACTGGGGAGTGTCAAAGCCCATAGATCTATCTTTAGGATTCGCCTCAATTGGTGGCAATTATAATAAACACCAATTCTTAGGTTACCAAGTTCAACAAGGGCGATATCCGGTATAACGATTCATCATAGAATGTAGTTTCAATTACTTGTGTCTATTTTGTAAATCATTTTTAAAACTGCATGTATTCTCATCCCAAAAATATTAGATAGTAAAAATGGGACTATAACTCACTTTCACAGATTTTCACTTCGTCGGAAAAATAAGACTTGGCCACGGGTCGATTCACGAACCTATAACAAATATGTATATATATATCAAAGTATGATCGAAATATATTCACAACATTTTTTATTTACGTTTTAACGATTTAAGTTTGTTAAGTTAGCAGTCCAACGTTTGTAATCTACAACTAGTTGTCCACAGTTAGATGTATAGAAATAAATCAATATATATTATCTGAATCAATCCACGACCCAGTGTATACAAGTCTCAGGCTAGATCACAACTCAAAGTATATATATTATTTTGGAATCAACCTCAACCCTGTATAGCTAACTCGAGCATTACTGCATATAGAGTGTCTATGGTTGTTCCCAAATAATATATATAGATGGGTCGATATGATATGTCAAAATATTGTATACGTGTCTATGGTATCCCAAGATTACATAATATATGTTAGAATACATGTATAATACAATATAAGTTAGTTAAGTTATGATTTGTATAGATTTGTTACAAATTTCATGTAGCTACAACAAGCAAAATTATCCGATCTTGTTTTACCCATAACTTCTTCGTTTTAAATCCATTTTGAGTGATTCAAGTTGCTATGGTTTCATAATGAACTGAAATATATGAAACTAAACAGAAAAAGTATAAGTTTATAGTCAGAAATACAGGTTACAAGTCAATATTTTAAGAGGTATTCATTTCAGTCGAAAGAACGACGTCTTGATGATCATTTTGAAAAACATACTTCCACTTTGAGTTTAACCATAATTTTTGGATATAGTTTCATGTTAATAAGAAAAATCATTTTCCTAGAAAAACAACTTTTAAATCAATGTTTATAATAGTTTTTAATTATCAAACCCAAAACAGCCCGCGGTTTTACTACGACGGCGTATGTCCGGTTTTACGGTGTTCATCGTGTTTCCAGGTTTTAAATCATTAATTTAGCATATCATATAGATATAGAACATGTGTTTAGTTGATTTTTAAAGTCAAGTTAGAAGGATTGACTTTGTTTGCGAACAAGTTTAGAATTAACTAAATTATGTTCTAGTAATTACAAGTTTAAATCTTCGAATAAAATAGTTATATATATATGAATCGAATGATGTTATGAACATCATTACTACCTCAACTATAGTAGGTAAACCTACTAGAAGTGACAAGAAATGATCTAGCTTCAAAGGATCTTGGATGGCTTGAAAGTTCTTGAAGTAGAATCATGACACGAAAACAAGTTCAAGTAAGATTATCACTCGAATTAGGATTATTATAGTTATAGAAATTGAATCAAATTTGGAATATGAGTATTACCTTGATTTAAAAAGATAACCTACTGTAAATAACAAATATTTCTTGAGATTGGATGATCACTTGAAATGGAATTGCAAGATTGGAAGTAAGCTAGTAACCTTGAAAGTGTTCTTGAAGTTTTCTTGAGTAGTTGTTTTATAAGTTGATATAGGTTAAGATTTATGAGCTAGATTGATGTAGATTATGAAGGAAATGATGAAGAACACCTAGAACAATGGAAGAATACTTGAGAGAGAGTAATTTGATTCAAGAAAATTGCAAAGTGAATGTGTTTGTGAGTGCCATCTGAAGGTTTTTCATATGCCCGAGAGACATATTTAATTAAGGTGGCTGATATGTTATGATCCAAGTCGGGTCATACCCAATAACAAACTTACCGACACCTTAATCGTATTTAATCTTAATGAATGGATCATTAAATGAATACGTGACACTTGGATTTTAGAAAATCGGTTTTCTAAAATATTATTACTTGAGATAAATTATTTGGATAATTTATATGATGAGGATTTAATTATTTATAGGTTTTAAATAATTAAGTTGTGTTATATTTTATAAAATGGTTTATAAAAGGAAATTAACTAAACAAATAACATGGGTTTTTATTACATGTATATAAATAACATGTTTTATAAAAAAAATGAAAAACCCTTTTGACCACCCATGGGGTAGACGGTTTTTGTGTCCCAAGACACCACACCCATGCTTTGTTTTTTGTTGATTTTAAGATGGCACAAATCCAAAAGTGCATGCTTGTATCTTGAACAAAAGAGAGAGAGACTTCTACATGCATTAAGAGATCAGGTAATAATAAAACTCTCCCATAGTTTTTCCTGCTGCTGCTGGCCATTTTTTACAAGGGAAAGAAAGGGAGTTTTGAGTTGAATAAAAGCTCATTTCCTAGTGCAATAAAATCCTAACTAAACTTCAAGGTGTTGGTGAAAAGTTTGGGGTATTTCTCCTTGAGGTTTCATCATTTTGAGACTTCATTCGTCATCATCATTTGGGCAGCTGCTGTCCGGATTTTAGTAGAAGAAACAAGTGGGTTTCAAGCTTGGTTCACTAGCTCATTAAGGTTCTAAAGCCTAACTACATTAAGGGTAGTTTTGGTGCATCAAAAGCTTGGGCTTTTACACTAATTGTTCATCACTTTGTTCTTCATACACACCCTCAATTAACTTGAGGAGGTAAATACATTCTTACTTCCTAGTTATTATTTGTAAGCATATTTTCATGACTTGATGCATACATGGGATTCAATTAATATGGTTAAACCTTCTAACTTGTTTTCTTAAAAATTGAAAATGATCAGCTCCTAGTAGCCCTTAGTGAGTCATCAAACATGTGGGAATCATCATTTGGCAACTAGCATGAAATATCTCACAAAATTACAAACTAATGGAGACTATATGGGAGGACTAATTTCACGTGAATGATGGTGATGGGATTCAATATTATAACATGTCCTTAATGTAACATAATCACAAAACCAATTTTATGACAATAGAAGCAAGCGGAAGCATGATTTTTAAGCCACTTCCATGATTAAACATGGTTAAACCAATTTTTATAACATGGTTAAACCACTTCCATGATTCCCACATATAGTGGTATCTAGAGCCGAAGTCTATGGATTATGCTTCTTATATGGTCTTTAAACGCACTATATTTGCATTCCATGTACATGCATGAAAATGGAATACAAAAATTATCGGGTTTGGGTGGGTTTGATATGGTGGCCGAATTTTTGGAGGTTCCAAGAGGGTTTGGAACTTGCAAATTGGTCATATTTGTTCATATGTTGTTGTTCACAATCATAGCCAAGACCTTGTGGTTGTATGAATGTTTTTTTGGTTGATTTGTTAATTTCAATATGGTTGTAATTATTCATTCAATTGGTTTGTAATAATATTCATTTGGTTATGTAATTTATTTTATATTTGGCATGTAAAATAGATTAGGTTGTATTTTCATTTTCTAGACAAAATGTATTAGGATATATTTTGTAACAAGATGAAGATGCATGAAGATCACAAGGAAGAACACAAGAAGCATGTGGATGCAAGGTTAAGTGGGAGGTTAAAACCTCTTACTTTGTGTTTTACCCATTGACCGGTGGCATTTTGTTTTCAACTAAACAAAATTTCTACCAAAAGGCTTGATTGTGAACATTTGTTTTGCATACGTGGTTGTTTTAATTTCTTGTATGATTGTGGATTGTGTATGTTACTACAACAAGTTATCACACAAGTTAACTACAAGCAAAACTATAATTTAATTGGTTAAATTATTAACAACATGAAATTTACCAAACTACAATTTAATCGGTTAAATTGAAATGACTAAAAGGACATTAATAAATGGTTATTAAGAACATGATAAGGATCATATATATATAATGGTTTATATCAAGTAATTGGCTTAATTACAAGACATGAAAATGGATTTTCAAATAAACCATACACTAAATGCATGTTGGCGTATGGTACAATTGTTTTCTTAAACTAGAAATAATGAAAACTTAAATTCCTTATTAACAAGGCAAACAAGTTAAACGCCATCCCTTTGTGCAACACTTAAAAATATTAGGGAACTCACAATGGGATAAAGGTCACCTAACCATTATGAGCAAACTAATATGATTAAGGTGAATTTCGCACACTTGTGGGATAAAGGTCACCTAACCACTTGTATGTTAAATTTACACGTTTACACAAGTAGGACGACTTGATTTGGGAATCATGAACTTAGGGTCACCGAAGCATGAGAAACAAATAGGCGTTGATGGGATAAATATGCCATGCAAAAGGATTGCATGATCCCATAACTTAGAAGTTGCAAAAGGATTGCAATTGTCATGCAATGACTACCTAGCTAAATTAAATGACGGGATAAAGGTCACCTAACCGAAATTTGGTTTACCGTTGGATTCTAAAATTTAATAAATATCAATTGGATTTAAAGGGTATTGATTGTTAAATTAAAATTAATACTTAAACAACTTTGTTAAATTTTGTAGATGGCCGCCAATAACAACAACAACATTCCAAACGCACCTATCAACTTTAACAACCTATCGTTGAGGTCAATCCTCGAAAAGGAAAAACTCAACCATACGAACTTCATGGATTGGTTCTGCAATCTAAGAATCGTCCTCAAACTTGAGGATAGGGCGTATGTGTTGGAAGACCCCATTCCCGATCAACCGGACGAGGATGATACGGAAGGCGTGGCTTATTGGGAGAAATATTGCACCGATTCGGTGCAAGTTTCTTGCCTCATGCTTGGGACTATGATACCAGAACTCCAAAAGGATTTCGAACATCATAGTGCATATGACATGATCACACAGTTGAAGGAGATGTTCCTTCAACAAGCTCGTGTCGAGTGCTTTGAAACGATCCGAGCTCTTCATGCATGTCGGATGGATGATACCTAATCCGTTTCATCTTATGTCCTTAAGATGAAAAGCCTGATTGATCGAGCAAACCGTCTAAATTGCAATGTGTCTAATGAATTAGCCACGGACCTTATCCTTAACTCATTGTCAAAGAGGTTTGACACATTCGTGTTAAATTATAACATGAATGGTTGGGATAAAAGCATTGGCAAATTACATGCCATGCTTAAGACGGCCGAAGTGAGCATGGGTAAAAGGGCTTCACCCATGTTTATGATCAATGAAAGCGGGTCCAAAAACAATAACACTTCTAAGCCGAAGGCGGCTAAGAGGAAAGGACCCGCCTACCAAGGCAAGGGCAAGGGAAAGGGGAAGATGGTTACCCCAACCAGCAACAACAATAAGCAAAAGGTTGCCAATAAAGCTAACCCCAAGGAAGATCCGTGCTTCGATTGCGGTGAAATGGGTCACTGGAAACGAAACTGCCCGGTCTACCTTAAGGAGTTGAAGGAAAAGAGGGATGCAGGGAAAACCTTAGGTAATGTATATATGGTATACATTGAGCTTAGTATTACTTCTTCTAATACATGGGTATTAGACACAGGATGTGGAACTCATATTTGCAATACTTTGCAGGGGTTCAAAAGAAGTGATCAAGATGCGGGAACAACAAGTCTCTTCATGGGAAATGGAGCAAGGGTGCAAGTGAAAGCTCAAGGAGACTTTGTTTTAAAGCTACCAAGTGGTTTGGAGCTTATTTTGAAAAATGTTTTGTATGCACCCGATTTATCTCGAAACATTATTTCTGTATCCCGTTTGAAACAATATGGTTTTAATCTTAATTTCATTAATGATGATATCCATGTTTCTTTACATGATGTGTTCTATTTCAAGGCTTCGCCTGTGAATGGTATTTATGAATTGGTTCATGATGACACATCATACAATAGCTCAATATACCATGCAAACACCAAGAAACTCAAAAGGGATTTGAGTGATTCCTACTTATGGCATTGTCTCCTTGGTCACATAAACAAGAATCGAATGCATACACTTCAAAAGAATGGACTTTTGAAATCAAATGAACAAGACTCGTTTGATGTACGTGAATCTTGTTTACAAGGCAAAATTACTAAAGCACCTTTCAAAGGGACCTATGAAAGGGCTAAAGACTTATTGGGATTAATACATTCGGATGTATGTAGACCCTTTAAGCCCATGACTAGGAAAGGTGAAAGATACTTCGTCACTTTCATTGATGACTTTAGTCATTTCGGATATGTCTACTTGTTAAGACATAAGGACGAAACTTTTGAAGCGTTTGAGGAATATCAAAACGAAGTGCAAAATCAACTCAACAAGACAATAAAGGTACTTCGTACCGATAGAGGAGGTGAATACCTAAGTGATGCTTTCTAAGATCTTCTTAGAAGTTGTGGGATTATCTCACAACTTACTCCACCCGGGACACCATAGCTTAATGGTGTATCCGAAAGGAGAAATCGAACCCTAATGGATATGGTTCGATCTATGATGGCTAGAAGCTCGTTACCTCTATTATTCTGGGGTTATTGTCTATGCACCGTGGCTCGTATTCTGAATATGGCCCCAACCAAGAAAGTGGAACGAACTCCTCATGAGATGTGGTTTGGAAAACCTCCATCTCTATCATACTTAAAGGTATGGGGATGTGAAGCTTATCCTAAGCGTTACGTCCCTAATAAGTTGATTGCTCGATCCACGAAGTGTGTCTTCATAGGATATCCCAAGGATGATATGGGATACTATTTCTATGATCCAACCGAGCAAAATGTATTTGTTGCTCGAAAGGCTGAATTCCTTGAAACTAAGTTCCTATTAGAAGGAAATAGTGAAAGGAAGATAGATCTTGAAGAGGTTCAAGATCAAGTAGATGATACACAATTGGTTGACGCTAGCACTCAACATGAAAATGTTGAGAATGATCAAATGGATGATCAAAATACACAAGACGTTCGCAGATTTGGTAGGATTAGTAATCCTCATGAGAGATATGGGTTTCTCATGGATGGTTGCTATGTGGTTGATTTGGATGAACCAACAAACTACCAAGATGCTTTATCAATGATTGATAAAGATAAATGACAGGAAGCCATGAACGCTGAGATGCAATCCATGTATGACAACCAAGTTTGGGAACTTGTTGAACAACCTACTGGCTCAAGGCTAGTTGATTGCAAATGGCTTTTCAAAATGAAAACCGACATACATGGAAACTTGGATACATATAAAGCTAGACTTGTAGCAAAAGGTTTCACTCAAACTCAAGGGGTTGACTATGATGAAACTTTTTCGCCTGTGGCAATGCTAAAGTCTATTAGGATATTATTTGCCATTGCTGCTCATTATGATTACGAAATATGGCAAATGGATGTCAAGACCGCTTTCCTAAATGGATATCTTATAGAAGATGTCTATATGGTTCAGCCTGAAGGTTTTGTTGATCCAAAATATCCTGAAAGGGTATGCAAGTTAAAGAAGTCAATCTACGGATTGAAACAAGCATCTAGAATGTGGAATCATCGTTTTAATGAGGAAGCCGAGAAATTTGGCTTCATTAAAAATGGTGATGAAGCTTGTGTATATAAGAAAGCTAGTGGGAGCACTATCATGTTCCTTGTACTATATGTGGATGATATATTGTTATTTGGAAATGATATTCCGGCAATGCAAGGAGTTAAAACTTGGCTAAGTAAATGCTTCTCCATTAAGGATCTTGGAGAAGCACAATACGTTTTGGGGATTGGGATCTACAGGAATAGATTCAAGAAACTGATAGGTTTGAATCAAAGTGCATACATTGAAAAGGTCTTGAAAAGGTTCAAGATGCAGAACTCTAAGAGTGGTTTGGTACCCATTCAAAGAGGAACGCCTCTCAGTTCATCTCAGTGTCCTACCACGAAAGATGAACAAGAGAGAATGAAGAGAGTCCCGTATGCATATGCTATTGGGTCAATCATGTATGCAATGATATGCACTAGACCAGATGTGTCATGCGCTCTTAGCTTGACAAGTAGATACCAGAACAACCCAGGTAACAGCCATTGGATTGCCGTTAAAAGTATATTGAAATACCTTAGGAGGACTAAGGATATGCTTCTAATATATGGGTCTGGTGAGGAGGAACTCGCTGTAAAAGGTTACGTGGACGCGAGTTTCCAAACTGATCGAGATGATTCTCGATCACAATCCGGTTATGTCTTCACGTTAAATGGAGGTGCGGTCTCTTGGAAGAGTTCAAAACAGGATGTTGTTGCTCTATCCACTACAGAGTCGGAGTACATTGCCGCATCATTGGCAGCTCAGGAAGCTGCATGGATGAAGAAATTCATCGACGACTTAGGAGTAGTCCCTTCCATTCAGGACCCTCTTGAGATCTTTTGTGACAACGAGGGTGCGATTGCTCAAATCAAGGAACCTCGTGCTCACCAAAAGACACGTCACATTGAGCGGAGATTCAACTACATAAGAGACGAAGTTGAAAAGGGAAAGATATGTATTCGCAAAGTTCACAAAGATCTTAACATAGCGGATCCACTCACGAAGCTCTTACATGGATCAAAGCATGCAGGACATGTTTGTGCTTTAGGGCTTCGATATTCTAGTGATTGGTCATGATCTGTTTTAGGTATTGTAACGGAACGAAATTGTTCAAACTCATTAATATAATTATGGTATTAATTTATTTTGAGTCATGTTCCTATTTTGCATATTTTATCCATGAATAAGTAATTATTCTAAATTCCGTAGTCGATCACATGTGTGGGAATAAGTGTGAGGTTTAGACTATTATGAACTTGGATTGGTATACATTCACGAGATGAATGTGGTGCAAGGTTGCAACCAAGGTTCATAGATATTTGTGGGATACAAATATTGGAAGACCCGCCCTCAAGATTTACTAAATGGAGCCTTTGTGGTTGATCACAAGTAATCTTGAGTAAAGGCAAATATCATTGTATCCTCTGACCTGAGATACATATTGGGTTCGGATATTCACTAAGTATTATGCCTTGATTCTTTCCTTCGCTATTCTGAAATATGGTAGTTCATAAGGAAGAGCTCAGGTGTAATACAAAGTATATGTCTAGGACGTATGTAATCAATATGGAATTTGTCCCTCTTATTCGTTGAGAGTCAGATGTCTAAGGCCTGATAAAGTTAAATCTAAAAGAGAGTGATCACTCTGTGTCTCTTGGATTTAACATGACATCTATGACCAAAGGATAGAATGAAAGATTCACCTATTCATATTCGAGATGGGAACTCGAAAGGGATGATGTTTTGAATGGCATAAAGTCATAACATATTGGGGGTGATGGACGGTCGTTAGGTGGTATCCATCACTTGCATTAATTTCTTATGTCTCTCGTGCAAGTAGGAGATTGAAGGTTTTTCGTATGCCCGAGAGACATATTTAATTAATGTGGCTGATATGTTATGATCCAAGTCGGGTCATACCCAATAACAAGCTTACTGTCACCTTAATCGTATTTAATCTTAATGAATGGATCATTCAATGAATACGTGACACTTGGATTTTAGAAAATCGGTTTTCTAAAATATTATTACTTGAGATAAATTATTTGGATAATTTATATGATGAGGATTTAATTATTTATAGGTTTTAAATAATTAAGTTGTGTTATATTTTATAAAATGGTTTATAAAAGGAAATTAACTAAACAAATAACATGGGTTTTTATTACATGTATATAAATAACATGTTTTATAAAAAAAATGAAAAACCCTTTTGACCACCCATGGGGTGGACGGTTTTTGTGTCCCAAGACACCATACCCATGCTTTGTTTTTTTGTTGATTTTAAGATGGCACAAGTCCAAAAGTGCATGCTTGTATCTTGAACAAACGAGAGAGACTTCTACATGCATTAAGAGATCAGGTAATAATAAAACTATCCCATAGTTTTTCCTGCTGCTGCTGGCCGTTTTTTACAAGGGAAAGAAAGGGAGTTTTGAGTTGAATAAAAGCTCATTTCCTAGTGCAATAAAATCCTAACTAAACTTCAAGGTGTTGGTGAAAAGTTTGGGGTATTTCTCCTTGAGGTTTCATCATTTTGAGACTTCATTCGTCATCATCATTTGGGCAGCTGCTGTCCAGATTTTAGTAGAAGAAACAAGTGGGTTTCAAGCTTGGTTCACTAGCTCATTAAGGTTCTAAAGCCTAACTACATTAAGGGTAGTTTTGGTGCATCAAAAGCTTGGGCTTTTACACTAATTGTTCATCACTTTGTTCTTCATACACACCCTCAATTAACTTGAGGAGGTAAATACATTCTTACTTCCTAGTTATTATTTGTAAGCATATTTTCATGACTTGATGCATACATGGGATTCAATTAATATGGTTAAACCTTCTAACTTGTTTTCTTAAAAATCATGCTTCCGCTTGCTTCTATTGTCATAAAATTTTATTTTGTGATTATGTTACATTAAGGACATGTTATAATATTGAATCCCATCACCATCATTCACGTGAAATTAGTCCTCCCATATAGTCTCCATTAGTTTGTAATTTTGTGATATATTTCATGCTAGTTGCCAAATGATGATTCCCACATGTTTGATGACTCACTAAGGGCTACTAGGAGCTGATCATTGAAGTGTATATACCAATATTATGTACATCTAGGAGCTGTGTATTGTACGAGTACGAATACGGGTGCATACGAGTAGAATTGTTGATGAGAATGAATGAGAATGTAATTGTGAGCATTTTTATTAAGTAGAAGTACTTTGATATGTGTCTTGAAGTCTTTCAAAAGTGTACTAATACATCTTAATATACTACATGTATATACATTTTAACTGAGTCGTTAAGTCATCGTTAGTCGTTACATGTAAGTGTTGTTTTGAAACCTTTAAGTTAACGATCTCATTTAATGTTGTTAACCCAATGTTTATTATATCTAATGAGGTGGTAAATTATTACATTATTATGATATTATGATGTATGGATATATCTTAATATGATATATATACATTAAAATGTCATTACAACGATAATCGTTACATATATACCTCGTTTTGCAATTCTTAAGTTAGTAGTCTTGTTTTACATATGTAGTTCATTGTTAACATACTTAATGATATATATAATTATCATTTTGATCATGTTAAATGTAGTGTAACAATATCTTAATATGATACATATGTATTTAGTAAGACGTTGTTATAACGATAATCGATATATATATTGTTTCGAGTTTCTTAACTTAGTAGTCTCATTTTTATGTATATAACCCATTGTTAATATACCTAGTGAGATACTTACATATCATAATATCATGTTAACTATATATATATATATATATATATATATATATATATATATATATATATATATATATATATATATATATATATATATATATATATATATCATATAGTTTTTACAAGTTTTAACGTTCGTGAATCGCCGGTCAACTTGTGTGGTCAATTGTCTACATGAAACCTATTTCAATTAATCAAGTCTTAACAAGTTTGATTGCTTAACATGTTGGAAACATTTAATCATGAAAATATAATTTTCATTTAATATATATAATCATGGAAAAGTTCTGGTCACTACTGTAACATCCCGCATTTTTCCGTTAAATTATTTTAACGCCCGTCTTTTTATTTTAAATAATGTCCTTCGTAACTAGATTCGTATCCTCCGTTAGCTAACATTCTTAATAATTTCGTTATTAGATTATAATGTCTCCCGTACTCTCGTGTAATTCAAAATAATTCGTTCGGTTAATTCCCGCACCCGACTACAAACTTGAGGGACTAAACTTGCCAAGAGGGCAAATGGATGACTAGGTCAACTAGTCAACCTTCACCCTCCTCCATTCATTCACCACCACCACCATTTTCATTCTTCCACTTTTCTCCCTAATCTTCTCCACACAAATTCATCATCTAAATTCGATTTTGGAAGCTAACATCAAAACAAATTACATATTTGGAATCCTCTCTTCATCCTCTACAACTTGATACCAATTTCATCTCATTTGGGTAACTTTCTAAAATCACTAGATTTTGTGTTCTTGATGTTTTTAATTTATAAAAGTGTTAATTAGTGTCTATGGCTCAAGTCTAACATGAAAATGTGATTTATATGCTCGATCTTGTGATTTTAAGTAACTAGCATGAACTTGAAGTTTGGTGTGTTTGATTTAGTGATTTGGTTATTTATATGTAGTTAGATGTTAAAAGTACATGTATTAAATGTGTTACTAGCATCATTAGCTTCAAATTAATGTGTAGGTTGATTAAGAAGACTTCATAAACATGATTATTGATTTGGTGAACTTTGGGATAGGGTTTGATGAACTTGAAATGGACTTTTGATGCCTTGAATGACATGAGATGTTATTAACAAGTGTTTAGTTGGATTGTATGCTTGATTACCTTCAAAACGGCATATCCTACATGTAAATTGGTTACCCGAAACATGAAATGAGATTTATGAACTTGAATGTGATAAATGATGAACATTAAATGCGGGTAGATTGATTGATGAAATATGCTTAGTTATTTTCCTCGTCAAAATACCTTCCCGATGATATAAGATACATGTTTTGGTTGTTTGCGGGTCATAAATTGGGATTGTTTGAGTTTTGGTTCGTGCATTTGTTTGTTGCAGCAAAACAGGGTCTGGATACAGATCTGGAAGCCGTCCAGATTATTGGATGCCGTCCAGGCCTTCAATGCTGGACGCCGTCCAGCAAATCTGGACGCCGTCCAGATGCACTGCCAGTTGCTGTTTTGTTTGGTCATTTTACGAAAAATGTTTGCTATGCTACGCACCTCCGATTCACATATAACTTGTTCTAATATGCTAATATATGATTAAAAACCTCAAAAAAATAGTTCGAGACCCGACCCGAACGTGTTGACTTTTTCGTTGACTTTGACCCGACCAAGTTGACTTTTAATCAAACTTAACCGAATACTTATGCAATCTTTCTAACTTGCTTCTATACTAGTATCTTTCATGAAACTTGACAATTTGATTCACATGCTACATAATCGAGTCGTAACGAGTCATAGGACTAATCGAACAACTTTGACCGATCGTGTTTACCGTTATTGATACAACTTACTTGTTTAGGTCAAGACTAGCAATTGTTCTTTGCAGGTTACTTATTGAAGTATCTTTTTACTCTTGCACTCGAGGTGAGATCATAGTCCCACTTTTACTCTTTTGAACTTACATTAGGGATGAGAAAACATAAACGTTTCTTTTTACTAAGTGAACACAAGTACAGGAAAACAAACATTCTACATACGAGTTTAGAACAAAATCCTCAATTCGATTATCATTAGTTACACTTGCTGGGTGTAAGCAAGAACTTATGTTGTATGGATCCATATGGGTTTGACAAACCCTCATTCAGGCGGTTCGCTACCGTCTACGAATGAAATATATTTTATGTCAATGCCAATTGAATCAATGTTATTAGCTGTGAATTCGAACTTTTTGGTATTTTCCGTTTCTTCGGATGATATGACGGGTCAATCATTTGCTTCATTGGTTCCAACGGTGGCAGCTGCGGAATCTGCTATTGGGTTAGCCATTTTCGTTATTACTTTCCTAGTCCGAGGGACTATTGCTGTAGAATCTATTAATAGCATTCAAGGTTAAACATGACTCCTAGGAATCAGTGTATGTTCTAACACTATTGTGATGGGGTTCTATGGAAGGAATGTTAAGCATTGATAATTGGGTGCTCATGAAACAAATTTTGGAATGGTTAACTATTATTTCGATGTTGCAAATCTTGTGGTACAATTTACTTATTTACCCACTTAAATACTTAAACCTATGATTTCACCAACGTTTTCGTTGATAGATTTCTATGTTTTTCTCAGGTCTTTGAACGATTTGTGATACATGCTTCCGCTCATTATTTTGATACTTGCATTGGATGTCGAATATATGCATACATGGAGCGTTTTTTGACTTTATTTAAAACTGTGTCGCGTAGGTTTCATTTGTACTTATAACTTTGTAACGTAACTTTTGGTTGAACAATTCTTGTAAACATGGAAACAATCTTTACCTTTGAAATGAAGGTGACATATTTTGGTCAAACGTTATTTTAAAGACTTATGACTACGTAACGGGACCTAAGTAGTAGGCGCCGTCAATGACGATTTTGTAGGGTCGCTACAGATGGTATCAGAGCGTTGGTTATAGGGATTTAGAGTTCATTGGTGTCGACCCCGAGTCGTAGGGTACATTAGTGAATCTAGACTACAACCAGCATATAGACTTGAAGTAGGAATTACTTGACTACTTGTGTATTTATACTCGAACTCTTTTATACACATCTAACTCTTATTCTACCTTAATCTCACGTTGTTGATTTGATTGACACGCCACCTTGACTATATGAAATAATGTCGAATGCACATATGAATTAGGGTAATATAATTGCCGGGATTATATTACGGTGACTCATATGAACGTTCCGACATTATGACATAAAGAATTTAAGGCGAGTCAAGGAAAAATTTTCTCTTTATCTTGATTCCATATCACGATTAGTATTACTGATAATACTAATCAACGGTATTCTTGTGTCATGAAGGAACAATGGCTCACCAAGGTCAACACAATACTCCTTCCGAAACTCTTGAATAAGCTCTTCAACGAATGATAGCCACCGACGTGGGTGAGGCCGTGGCCGATCACTTCTCCAACCACAACAACAATCAGGGAGCCGGTAATTCAAACGAGAGGTGCTCCTACAAAAACTTCATGAAGTACAACCCTCCCACTTTCGATGGAACCGGGGGACCGGTTGCTCTCACCTGATGGTTCAAACAAATGAAATCCGTTTTTAGCATAAGCGGTTGTCGGGACCAAGATAAGGTCAAGTTTTCCACTCTCACTCTCACTGGTATTGCTCTCTCATGGTGGAACACGTATGTACAATCAGTGGGTATCGATGAAGCCCTTACACTTTCTTGGACCGAATTAAGAGAAAGAATGATCACTGAATGTTTCTCGCGCGAAGAGACTCGAATGCTCGAACAGGGGCCAAGAAACTTAAAAATAGCCCGAAATGACCTCGATGCTTGAAATCAACGGTTTGCCGAACTAACCTCAATTTGTCCAAACCTCCGGGCTCCCGGGCCCCAAGGAGTTGAGTTTTACATGGATGGCCTCCCTAAGAGCATTCCACACGGGTAATGCCATCAAGACCCGCCGACCTACAAGAGGCTGTGATGATAGCCCGCCGATTTATAAAAATGGTGGACGAAATTGAAGCGCCGGCACAAACGACCGAGGACCAACCGGATAACAAAAAAAGAAAATTGGAAGCCTCTCCATCAAGTAACCACAACCACAATGACTCCACCAAGAATCCTTTCACCCCCGATGGCAAGAAAAGTTATGCCGGAATTCGACCTTTTTGTAACACGTGCCACAAACATCATTATGGAAAATGTGGCAAACCATTTTGCATCAAGTATCAAAGAAGTTGCCATGTGGCCCATGGTTGTAAAGGTGCCGCCCACGTCTCTAAAAGGTGCCCAGTGCACGAAGAAGGGGTGCTTGTTTCGAATGTGGACAACTGGGTCATTTTAAGAATGCATGTCCCAAGAAGAATGCCAACCCCAATGTACGCGAATGAGCTTTCAACATTAACACCTAGGATGCCCGGAATGACAATTAGTTACGGGTACGTTTCTTCTCAACAACTCTTATGTTTCATGTTTATCCGATTCGGGTGTCGATAAATGTTTTGTGTCCAAGGCTTTGGAGCCTACTCTCCGCACTCCACCACTCCCCCTAGATATTACTCACGCCATTCAAGTGACCAACGGAAAACCGTTGCGTACCGATAAATTTTATCGGAGGGTGTACATTAAACTTATTGGGTGGATAATTTAAATTTTGACTTGATACCTATAAAACTAGGGAGCTCAAAACCTATTCGTTAAGAAGGAAATGATTCCTTTTATGTGTATGGATTATCGTGAACTAAATAATTTCCGGTTGAGAACCGATACCCTCCTCCCCTCATCAATGACCTCTTGATCAATTACAAGGATTCCGTGTGTATTCCAAAATCGACCTCCATCCCGATTATCAACAATTTAGGGTTAAGGGAGAAGACGTCTCCAAAACCGCTTCCCGAACTCACTACGATAGTTATAATTTTCTTTTAATATCGTTTAGTTTAACTAAGGCTCCGTCCGTATTCCTAGACCTCCTGAACCGCGTATGCAAACTTATCTAGGCAAATCCATTATCGTATTTACAAATGATGTCTAAACCTATTCAAGTAAAGAAGAAAACGAAAAACATCTCCGTCTTACGCTCGAACTCTTGAGAAAAGGGCAACTCTATGCCGAGATCTCCAAGTGTGAATTTTGGTTAAACGAAGTCCAATTTCTAGACCATGTTGGTAGTGGTCGAGGTATTACAATAAATCTCACAATCAAAGCCACACGTGATCGGGAGACCCTCACGACTCTGACTTGTATTCGTAAAATCTTGAATCTCGCCGGTTAATACCGAAGATTAATTTCTGACTTTTCTCGTGTTGCTCGTCCTTTAACCCCGTTAACTCACTGAGGAAAGAATTAAACCTCACCGCGTCCGAACTATGAAGATGATTTCTCACACCAACCTTACTAGCTAAATTTGTGTAGCACAAGATGGAACCCAAATATGGAAATATTTCTACTTGAACGCCTGAAAGACATACTCTCTCGACTCGAAATCAAGGAAACTGAAATTCGTTATTTTGCACGAAGAATTTGAATACTTAATTATGAATCCGATCAATCTTCTCATCACCACGTACCACGTTACATAACTCTATTATTTCACTATGACCGTCTGATATTACTGGGACCCAAGGTAACACACAATCCAAGGATACCCCTTTCTTCCTTGACTTATTGTCCTTATGCTTCTGATATACGGCCAACTACTACTCAACTCCGAACTATACAACTACGTGTACTATCTCGTTCCCCACCAAGTCTCAACATTTGACCACTAGATGCACGACATGGCTACCACAAGATGTGAACTCATCCTATTCTAAGTTCTCATTTCACTCCTGTCTATTCGTGTGAGAACCCGTCCTTATCCATCCGGACGAAGTCTTCGACATTTGGTTCCATTGCGATGATCGACTCCAAGTAATGTCCTTAATATGAGCAAATGCACAGCGGAAGACTTAATTCGTACCTGAGAATAACATGCTTTAAAATGTCAACATAAAGTTGGTGAGAAATATAGGTTTAATGCTAACAGCGTTATAACTATGGACCACAAGATTTCATATTTATAAACATAATACACTCGCAAGTGTATGAAAAGCATTCCAAGCAGTGGGCAACCGGTAACTAGCCTTAACAAGAGTGTGTACCCCTGAGTTATAATAATATGTGCACCGAATCAAGTGCGTTCCGTTAACCTCGAAGTACTAAACACCCGTTCTTCTAGTTTAGTAGTGACTAGAATAACATCTGGGTGGGGGTGTAAAACCCGATAGATCTATTTTTAGGATTCGCGCCTACCAGTTCATAAACCAATAGTTAAAGTTACCAAGCTAGGGGATTTTTGATTCAAACCCATGTAGAATGTAATTTTAGTCACCCGTGTCCATAACGTAAATCATTTATAAAAATAGCGCATGTATTCTCAGCCCAAAAATATTTAAAGTTTAAAAAGGGATCTATATACTCACCTAATGTATTTTGTAGTAAAAATACATATAACACCCTTGGTAACTTATAAGGTTGGCCTTCGACTCACGAACCTAAATTAATTATATATTTATTAAAACATATAATAGAAATCCCAAAAATATTTATTAATATGTATATACTATTTATATATTTTTTTTAGTTATATAGAATTAAATTTCATTTAAAAAAAAATATATATATACTTTAATTATGTGTTATATATATATATTTAAAATGATTAATATCCATACATTTAGTTATATATATAAAAAAAAAAACAATAGTTTGTTATATGTATTTATATAAATAATGTTAGTATTTTTGCTATATCATTATATGAAATATTAATATAGTTATAGTATATGCAATAAATATATTTTATGTACAAACTATTTATTTGTTGTTAATGGTAGTTTTGATAAAATAAATTTACTAATAATACTAATAAAAATGATTTTGTTAATAATAATACTTATAATAGTAATGAAAATGATAATTTTAATAAAAATGCCTTTGTTAAAAGAAATAATAATTTTTAAGAAATGATAATACTAATAAAAATGATAAAACATATAAAAATGAATAAAAAAAATGTTACATGTTAATGATTATAATGATATTAATATCTCTTGTAATTTCTATAATATTAACAATAATAATATTATTAATACTTATATTGGTAATAGTAATGATAATTATAATAATAATACTTGTTAATAATAATAACGATAATATTAGTAGTAATTCAAATAATAATTTTAATTATAATGATAATTAAAATGTTATTATCTAATATAATATTAATAACCCTATTTGTAATAATATTAGTAATAATAATAATAACAATAATAATTATAATCATAATAATAATAATAATGATAATGGAAAAGAAATAAGATGTATACCATCTAAATAATGTTTCCCCAAAAAGAATAGCCCATGAAGAGGCTCGAACCCGAGACCTCACGATACCCGACACCCTTACATAACCACTCGACCGTGCTTGTTTATCTGACTATATTCTATCCTGAATTAACTTAAACTGTTTTCAACATCATCTTCTTCATCATCGTGTAATTAAACCAGAAACCATCCCACAGCTAAACATAAACACATTTATAAATCGTTTTTTTTTTTTTTTATTACAAAACCGTTCGTTTATATAATTCCTGTGTTTGAAAAATTAATTAAAACATCAACGAAAGAAAATAATAAGCTGAAACAGAACTTTCGACTCATATGAACCCATTTATTGATTTTGAAAACGAATACGTTTTAGACCAAAGTTTCAATACAAAATGTGTTTCAAATATCTTTTGGAAACTTTCTCCATTCTCAATTGTTTGAAAAACTAAAGAACGAATTCGAATTTTGTTAAAAACATCTCGGTTGACCTTTTTAGAATAAATCTTTAACTCAAAAATTGGAAATCAACAAAAGAAATTGGAAACTCAAACTTTGCAGAACGATTTAGAAGAAGGTTTCAAACACGATTGCACTTATAGATTTCGAAATTGATTTAAAATCCGACGAGTTGCATATAAATGTAGCGAACAGGACAGACATCTGTTCTTCATCCCTTGTTATTATTATTTCGACAATTTTTAGAGCTAAAACTGGTATGTGTGGTTCGTAACAGATTTGGTGAAATTATTTTTGCATATCCTACAGCTAATATCGAGTAATTATAGAGAAGTGGTTTTGAAAAAAATGAATCAGGACAAAAAAATTATCACGAGTAAACAGATGACTTAAGATAATATCTAAAAAAATTAGGGACACGTTTATATTTTATATTTTTATTTTTTTTTTATACAGAAATAATGGGTTACAGATTAATAATTGTATTAATAAATATAATTTCACTAATATTAATAATAGTAAATATATTAATAATACACTAATAATAATGATATACATAATTAAAATATGGATAATGACTTTTAAATTTTATAACAATAATGTTATTAATCATAATGATAATAATAATAATACTAATTATAATGATACTAGTTATAATAATATTAATAATAATATAACAATTTACTTATTTACATACCTATTTTCATATTAATATTACTAATATAGATGTTAATATTAGAAATAATAATGACATAACTTGTTATATTAGAATTATATCTTTATTAATTATGTTATTATATACACTTAATATTTAATACACAAACATGGAATTATATATATATATATATATATATATATATATATATATATATATATATATATATATATATATATATATATATATATATATATATATATATATATATATATATCCATTTTGATAACAACTTAATAATTATATATATTATTTTATATCTTTAATTCAAATGATTTATTTAAAATATTATATACATATATATATATACACTTAGGTTTACATTGATATATATCCGTATATATATATAACTGCATAATTATTTACTCATAAATGTACGTGAATCGTCAGGCATGGTTAGAGGATATCTGATTACATAAATATAGATTTCAAAGCTTTCGAGAATTAACATTACAGATTTTGCTTATCGTGTCGGAAACATATAAAGATTAGAGTTTAAATTTGGTCGGAAATTTCCGGGTCGTTACAGTACCCTTCCGTTAAAGAAATTTCGTCCCCGAAATTTGATCGAGATCGTCATGATTAACAATAAGATGTTTTTATGACGAATATAAATTGATAAATGGAGTTTTATCACCATTCAGTAATAGCGGTAAAACAATTGGATTATGAGAAGCGTACGAGTGAAGCTGTCACAAGAGATTGAGATATAGATTTAACTGTTGACGTAGTCACAGTAAATTTCCGGAGTTTAAGGGATTTAAAAGAAAATCTTGAAAATCTAAAAGATTTGATTCTTCGGCGAATAAGGAAAGTATGATCTTCTTTGTTTTAATGTGGCAATCTGTTTCGATTTCTCTGTTGAATATTTCACTTTAAATCCACCTCCCTCTTTTCCTTACTTCCATACCTCACTTTTCTTCTTCTTCAATTCATACCCTAAAGTATTCTTTAAGATGTTCCATTCCGTTCCGATTCTTGTTATGCTTCTAACTTTCATATCTTTCATTCTTCTCTTCCATCTGCCGCCAGAAGAATCTATTCACTTCTATGATTTCCTTGGAATTATAATGTTTTTAATTTTCCCGTGTCTTTACGTTGCAATATGTATTGATATACACGGTTTGAAAATCCCGGGTGGTTTGTTGGATTTTATATCCTTCATTATTTTTTCGGAGATTCATGCTCTCGTTTTCTCTTCCCGACTTCGAGTCAAGCGAGCAATGGTCCGGAATTCGTAGGTATGAAATTCAGAATAAACATAGCTAATGCTCTTAGAAGGAAATGATAATGACACGATTTTGATTTGTCAAATTACCAGAATATCCTGAAAAGATAGAACTATCAAGATGATATGTTCCTAATATGTTTGGAGATTGGATAGAATGTAAGAGCCGTGTAACATGGCACATGATGATGGTACTGTGAATCATCACATTCCATTAGAAAATTAACATAACTTACTGTAATATAATGAAGTTGATCAAGTTTCATTATATTATACTAATTCATGCATCAGTTCCTAACACTACTTCAAAACATTCATATTTTAAATTCGGAGGTTTCAGAATTTAAAAACTAACACAGTTTCTTTTATGATGTAATACAGATAGCGCGAGAAGATAGATGATTTCCGATAAGAATAGTTATAAAAATATATTCAGAAACATTGAGGATATTTATAATGAAAGATATGATAATATCTTGGAACTTCTAATGTCGAAGGATGATGATGAAGAATAGTGTCAGCAAAGGTTTTAGAGTAAGGAGTAGGATATGTACTAAGGATTTCAGCAGGCACAGAATCTTTTAAATTCTTTGAAGTCAAACTTATTCTTTGTGATTTGTACACGGCTTACTTCATAGTTTCGCATAATCCACTTTTTGGTACTAAATTTTCTATTGAGTGTTTCCAATACTCCGTTCTTTATCATCAACTTTTGACTATTAAGACCATCTACAATATACTGCTTCATCAGCATTCTCAAAGTTAACGGATCTGGGTCATCGGTTATCAAACTGAGGTGATTTTAAGAAATTTGTGTTATTAGATGATTAAACGCTGATGGTAGTATGGTGGAATATAAAAGGTTCTCCAGTAACGACGGCGAAAGGATACGTATATATTGAGATTATAATAAAAGTAGTCATACTGAGAAGTCGAAGTGGAGCTGTGACAAAATCAACTTCTTGAAATGGAATTGTGAGGTTGTTTTTGCTAATAAATGATAAGAAATTCGACGCAGATACATTTTAACTATAATTTTGGTTTCGAAAGTTTTTCAGGTGCATAATGTATGCATAAATCTTTCTTCCGTAGACGAGGTGCGGCTGGTTCAACTTCTCGATCGAAGTGTTTTCAAGAATCATGAAAAGATTTGAACGCGGATTGTAATTGTCGAGGTACCAATGAGGTTTAAGATGAAATCAAGTGGCAAACTTGAAGAATTATTTAGTTTTGTATGTTATAATCAATATTTTAATTTAATTCATTTTAATTGTCCAAAGTTAGCAATCCAATAGTCCGATGGTTCAATGATTCATATATAAATTATATATATAATATTCGAATTAAATAATACGTATCGTGACCCGTGTACCGGTCTCGGTGTCGATCACAACTCAAAGTATATATATATTTTGGAATCAACTCCGACCCTGTATAGCCATCTCCCATCTTCACATATAGAGTGTCTACGGTTGTTCCGAAATATATATATAGATGGGTCGATATGATAAATCGAAACCTTGCATACGTGTCCCGTTATTTATAGTGCGTAAAAGTAAATAACAGAAATTAAATGACGATAATTAAAATTGCGAGAATGTAAATTGCGATAAATTAAATGTTAATCAGTTAGCTGGGAACAGTTAGCCGGAACAGTTAGCGTGGAATCCTTAACAGATTTACAATTAGTTAATTCGTGTGTTTCTAACAAATTTTATTTTGTCCAATGTTTTCTTCATTAAGCCACTTGTTGGATTCTGATAGGTTAAAATCCAATTATGAAATTGAATGGAAATGGTTATTCTGTGGTGAACGAATACGTATATCGGTGATTGTAAATAGAATAGCAATTGATCGTTGAATCAGATTCAAAGAATGTACAGTGTAACTTATTAATGTGAAATGTAAATATTCCTCGGGTACTACCCACCCGTTAAAATATTTTCATCATTAACAGTTTGTACAAAAGAATTTTAATTACAATCTTTATGAAAATATACTTGCATATATATTTTCATCGGATGTAATCATGGATTTACTGAGTCAATAAGATATTATACTCATTTGATTTATTGTTGGCACCTGATTACATGATCTCTAAAACATTAGAGATTACATAATTACCATGTCGAACGAAGGTAAATGAGGTAGAACAATACGTAGAACGAATTTTATCGATGTAGAACGATATGTAGAACGAAGTTTTTACTCGAAGTACAGATGGTGATATTGAGGCGTGAAATGTTGATATTCGAGGTACAAGCTGTGATGTTGAGAGTTACGGCGCGGTTATGGTTTAGGGATAATAAGGGTACTGTCGACGTCGATGATGTTGGTACTGATTATGCTGTTGGTGCTGCTGCTGGTGTTCGTAACTTTCGCACCAGCTTCTCCAAAGTCGTCACACGAGCGCGTAGTTCATTAACTTCTGCTAGTACACCGGGATGATTGGTGGTTGGAGCGAGCGAATGAATAAGATTCGAAATATGAGATAGTATATAATCGTGACGAGATACTCTAGAAATGAGTGAGAAAATGGTGTTTCGAATAGGTTCGCCGGTAAGTGCTTCAGGTTCATCGTCAAGAGGACAATTTGGTGGATGAAATGGATCTTCGATGTGAACTGATTTTCGAATATCGGATGATATTCTAACTTCATAGAATATCTATATATAATACTAAAGATTACGTAGCCTACAAAGGAACCTACGGCATATGACAAGCAAGTCTACAGATGCACTAAGATATGAATTTTTGTCTATACACTATCGATGCATTAAATGCAGTAAGACGTGTCTAGACTTAAGAATGATAAGCAGACAATTTCCTAGGGATGATAAGCAGATGATTTCCGACTAGAAATGATAAGCAAAACTTTTGACATGTAGACACGGTCAAAGTCCAGACTCATTAATGTATTCTAACAACTACTAGTCAGACACACTAATGCAAGACCTGGTTCACTAAGACCAACGCTCTGATACCACCTGTGAGAACCCGTCCTTATCCATCCGGACGAAGTCTTCGACATTTGGTTCCATTGCGATGATCGACTCCAAGTAATGTCCTTAATATGAGCAAATGCACAGCGGAAGACTTAATTCGTACCTGAGAATAACATGCTTTAAAATGTCAACATAAAGTTGGTGAGAAATATAGGTTTAATGCTAACAGCGTTATAACTATGGACCACAAGATTTCATATTTATAAACATAATACACTCGCAAGTGTATGAAAAGCATTCCAAGCAGTGGGCACCCGGTAACTAGCCTTAACAAGAGTGTGTACCCCTGAGTTATAATAATATGTGCACCGAATCAAGTGCGTTCCGTTAACCTCGAAGTACTAAACACCCGTTCTTCTAGTTTAGTAGTGACTAGAATAACATCTGGGTGGGGGTGTAAAACCCGATAGATCTATTTTTAGGATTCGCGCCTACCAGTTCATAAACCAATAGTTAAAGTTACCAAGCTAGGGGATTTTTGATTCAAACCCATGTAGAATGTAATTTTAGTCACTCGTGTCCATAACGTAAATCATTTATAAAAATAGCGCATGTATTCTCAGCCCAAAAATATTTAAAGTTTAAAAAGGGATCTATATACTCACCTAATGTATTTTGTAGTAAAAATACATATAACACCCTTGGTAACTTATAAGGTTGGCCTTCGACTCACGAACCTAAATTAATTATATATTTATTAAAACATATAATAGAAATCCCAAAAATATTTATTAATATGTATATACTATTTATATATTTTTTTTAGTTATATAGAATTAAATTTCATTTAAAAAAATATATATATATACTTTAATTATGTGTTATATATATATATTTAAAATGATTAATATCCATACATTTAGTTATATATATAAAAAAAAAAACAATAGTTTGTTATATGTATTTATATAAATAATGTTAGTATTTTTGCTATATCATTATATGAAATATTAATATAGTTATAGTATATGCAATAAATATATTTTATGTACAAACTATTTATTTGTTGTTAATGGTAGTTTTGATAAAATAAATTTACTAATAATACTAATAAAAATGATTTTGTTAATAATAATACTTATAATAGTAATGAAAATGATAATTTTAATAAAAATGCCTTTGTTAAAAGAAATAATAATTTTTAAGAAATGATAATACTAATAAAAATGATAAAACATATAAAAATGAATAAAAAAAATGTTACATGTTAATGATTATAATGATATTAATATCTCTTGTAATTTCTATAATATTAACAATAATAATATTATTAATACTTATATTGGTAATAGTAATGATAATTATAATAATAATACTCGTTAATAATAATAACGATAATATTAGTAGTAATTCAAATAATAATTTTAATTATAATGATAATTAAAATGTTATTATCTAATATAATATTAATAACCCTATTTGTAATAATATTAGTAATAATAATAATAACAATAATAATTATAATCATAATAATAATAATAATGATAATGGAAAAGAAATAAGATGTATACCATCTAAATAATGTTTCCCCAAAAAGAATAGCCCATGAAGAGGCTCGAACCCGAGACCTCACGATACCCGACACCCTTACATAACCACTCGACCGTGCTTGTTTATCTGACTATATTCTATCCTGAATTAACTTAAACTGTTTTCAACATCATCTTCTTCATCATCGTGTAATTAAACCAGAAACCATCCCACAGCTAAACATAAACACATTTATAAATCGTTTTTTTTTTTTATTACAAAACCGTTCGTTTATATAATTCCTGTGTTTGAAAAATTAATTAAAACATCAACGAAAGAAAATAATAAGCTGAAACAGAACTTTCGACTCATATGAACCCATTTATTGATTTTGAAAACGAATACGTTTTAGACCAAAGTTTCAATACAAAATGTGTTTCAAATATCTTTTGGAAACTTTCTCCATTCTCAATTGTTTGAAAAACTAAAGAACGAATTCGAATTTTGTTAAAAACATCTCGGTTGACCTTTTTAGAATAAATCTTTAACTCAAAAATTGGAAATCAACAAAAGAAATTGGAAACTCAAACTTTGCAGAACGATTTAGAAGAAGGTTTCAAACACGATTGCACTTATAGATTTCGAAATTGATTTAAAATCCGACGAGTTGCATATAAATGTAGCGAACAGGACAGACATCTGTTCTTCATCCCTTGTTATTATTATTTCGACAATTTTTAGAGCTAAAACTGGTATGTGTGGTTCGTAACAGATTTGGTGAAATTATTTTTGCATATCCTACAGCTAATATCGAGTAATTATAGAGAAGTGGTTTTGAAAAAAATGAATCAGGACAAAAAAATTATCACGAGTAAACAGATGACTTAAGATAATATCTAAAAAAATTAGGGACACGTTTATATTTTATATTTTTATTTTTTTTATACAGAAATAATGGGTTACAGATTAATAATTGTATTAATAAATATAATTTCACTAATATTAATAATAGTAAATATATTAATAATACACTAATAATAATGATATACATAATTAAAATATGGATAATGACTTTTAAATTTTATAACAATAATGTTATTAATCATAATGATAATAATAATAATACTAATTATAATGATACTAGTTATAATAATATTAATAATAATATAACAATTTACTTATTTACATACCTATTTTCATATTAATATTACTAATATAGATGTTAATATTAAAAATAATAATGACATAACTTGTTATATTAGAATTATATCTTTATTAATTATGTTATTATATACACTTAATATTTAATACACAAACATGGAATTTATATATATATATATATATATATATATATATATATATATATATATATATATATATATATATATATATATATATATATATATATATATATATATCCATTTTGATAACAACTTAATAATTATATATATTATTTTATATCTTTAATTCAAATGATTTATTTAAAATATTATATACATATATATATATACACTTAGGTTTACATTGATATATATCCGTATATATATAACTGCATAATTATTTACTCATAAATGTACGTGAATCGTCAGGCATGGTTAGAGGATATCTGATTACATAAATATAGATTTCAAAGCTTTCGAGAATTAACATTACAGATTTTGCTTATCGTGTCGGAAACATATAAAGATTAGAGTTTAAATTTGGTCGGAAATTTCCGGGTCGTTACAATTCGCTCGTACTTCCGTACAAGGAAACCATTTATATAATTTCTCAATGGAGAGCAAAGAGAGCAAGAGCAAGAAGGGTTCCGAAAGTGTCAATAGCGTGAAGAAGAGTGCTTCCGGGGTTTTTCTTATACATGCTACAATTGTGGACAAATGGGCCATATGGCTTGTGATTGTCTGAACCCATCTTTCGAAAACAACCTCACATGTTTCAATTGCCAAAAGCAAGGACACCGAAAGTCGGAGTGTCCCGATTTGAATACCGATCATGTTAAACGGTTAGAGAAGGCAGCGGGTACGGCTCGGGGACGAAATTACTTAATGACCCATGATGAGGCCAAGCAATCAAATGAAGTTGTCTCAGGTACTTTCATGGTTAACTCTAATCCGGCAAGGATCCTATTTGATAGCGGTACTAATTTATGGTTTGTTTCTCCAAGTTTTGTGTCTAAGCTTGATAAACCGCTAGCTAAGTTAAGTCATCCGGTAGAGGTCGAAATAGCGGATGGTAAGACGGTGCTAGGGGTTGATGTGTGTAATGATTGTGATATTGTGTTTGGTTCCGAAACGTTTAAAATTGATCTTATCCCGATGACCTTGGGTGAATTTGATATTATCGTTGGTATGAATTGGCTCGATCGTTATAGAGCCGATATTGCATGTCATGAAAAATCTATTTGTGTGAAGACCCTAAGTGGTGGAGAGTTAATTATTCATGGAGAGAGACGGAGAAGACTTGTGCCATTATGCACTTATGAACGGGCACGTCGTTTTCTTGTTAGTGGTTGACCAACTTGAGTTTGTGATTGATTATATACATAATGTGATAGGTACGTTACATTGAAGGTTGCAAGCTCGGTTATCTTTCATAAAAGACATTAAGGTGAGTGGAATAATTATATGCGTAGGTATATAATGTATTTACTTGTTGTAGCGTGAGATGTGAAGTGTTGAAGTGTTAAGACACCACGTTTCATGTGACGAGTGAAGCGTCGAGGTGTTAAGACGCCACTCGGGTGAAGCATCGAGGTGTTAAGATGCCACCTAGGAGTGAAGTGCCGAGGTGTTAAGGCACCACTACGTAAGATAAATGGTGAAGCATCGAGGTGTTAAGATGCCACTCGAGGGTTTAGTGATACGAGGTGTTAAGTATACTAACGGATGTTATGAAATTCGTAAAACGGCCGATGTAGGCCCGATGTTGTAAAACTTGGTTTTTATTGTAGAAATATCTTAATTTTACTTATATTGACATGTTGTAAAAAGGGTTTCGTTTGAAAGTGTCGGGAAGCGGGTTTTCCGCTCACGTAAGTTGAGCACGGGGAGCAGTAACTGGCAGTTCATTGGGACGCCATCCCACATGTTTGGACGCTGTCCTGGCCTTCAGAGCTGGACGCCGTCCAAATAGCTGGACGCCGTCCAGATGTACTAATCCAAAAAAAAAAAATTGGGGGCGTGTTTTTGGTATAACGAGGTTTGGGTCGTTACAATTGACGCGAATCCTAAAAATAGATCTACGTACCCTGACAAGTCCCATTCGAGTTACGAATGTTTTAGTACTTCGACGATATATACTAATTGCGACGGCTGGTATACAGCATGCAGTTTGCGAAATGCCTGTATGTGGGGGATATTCTATATGCATCCTGTCAGTTCGGTTATCAAGCGTTCACTATATGAATGATTTTTTTTATCTCTATGCAGTTTTTGCGAAATGCCTTATATGAGATGATGTTTATGAGAAATGAAAATGAAAATCTTGTGGTCTATTAAAATAATGGAAATGATTGATTATGATAAACTAATGAACTCACCAACCTTTTGGTTGACACTTGAAATCATGTTTATTCTTAGGTATTAAAGAAATCTTTCGCTGTGCATTTGCTCATTTTAAAGATATTACTTGGAGTCATTCATGGCATATTTCAAAAGACGTTGCATTCAAGTCATTGAGTTCAATAAAGATTATTATTAAATAAATGACAGATTAGGTCATTTATAGTTTGGATATTATGAAATGATATGCATGCCTATCAACATTCGATGTAATGAAAGTTGTCTTTTAAAAACGAATGCAATGTTGTAAAATGTACCATATAGAGGTCATATACCTCGCAATGTATCCATATGTTATTGTATTCGTCCTTATGGATTAGGACGGGTCGTCTCAAATCCCACAGCGTGCCACATGTTCCCGGGACAACTCCAAGCTGTCGCGAGGGAGTGGTTCGCCAAACTACCTGCCTTGAGCATAACCAGCTTCACGGACCTCAGAACTAAGTTTGTGCAGCGTTTTAAGAACTTTAAGCTCAACGAAATGACCCACTTGGATGTGTATAGCATCAAGATGAGGCCGCGTGAATCCCTGATGAATTTTACTTCCCGCTTCACAGCGGAGTGCCAAAAGATCCCTGATCTGCCTAAATCGCAGCAAATCTCCGCGTACATCATGGGAATCTGTTAAACTCGTCATTTGTCGCTCGTGAAAGCGATACGGCGTAAGCTGCCGAAAACGTATGTCGAAGCGGTAAAAATGGTAAAGGACTACGTATGTTCCGAGGAGTTTGCTGACGCTGCTATTGGGGATCACTGTTTAACGGACATGAACAATAAAGAAGACAAGGGTAATGGCAAAGGCAATACAGGCAATAAGTATAAAGGAAGCGGCAGCGGCGGAAGCAGGGGCTACGGATGCTCCAGTCATAAGTCTGATCATCATAATAGCTACCGTCCGTATGAACGGTACGTTGCGAAGAGGTTGTCACCAGAAGAGGAAAGTTTGGTGAAGTCATTGTCAAAAACGCCTAAAGAAATTTTGGCAACGGAAGAGATAAGCAAAGATTTCCCGCCACCAAAGCCGATGCAGCCACGTTTTGCTGTAGATGAAAGTAAATGGTGTATTTTTCACGAAGATAAAGGTCACGATGTTGACGACTGCAGGGAACTAAAGAAGGTGATAGTTGAACGGCTGAAGCTGGGGGAACTTGACCATCTAAAACCGTCACGTGTCAAAGTCCCCAGGAAGAAAAAATTTGCCTGGCAACGAGGAAAGGAAACAGTTCCAGAAAAGCATATCCACATGATTCAAACATGGCACGCCGGTCTTGTTCGAAAGCCGAAAGTTTTGGAGGAATAGGAATGCGCCCCTATCACGTTTCCTGCCTTATGGAGAGTTTGTCTGACCGACCTGCCCGTAACGATAACCGCAACGGTCGGACGGTGCAAGGTCTCCAGAATATATGTAGATACAAGAAGTGCCGTTGATGTCTTGTACGAACATTGCTTCTTACAAATACCGCAAGACGTGCATGATAGGTTCTCCACTTCATCCCGTCGCTGGATTCACAGGTGAAACTACTTGGCCTCTGGGCCAAGTAAGTATTGACGTTACATTAGAGGAAAATGAGAAGCGACGGACAGTGGCTTTAAATTTCGTGGTTGTTAGAAGTCAGTCGAAGTATAACATTATTATGGGACGGGAAGCGTTATGCAAATTCGGCGCGATAGTTTCCACGGTGCATGGGATGATGAAATTCCCGACCCCGTTAGGCGTCGCAATTGTTCTCTCCGATCGAGTCCCGGTTGTAGGCCAGGTCGGATAGCCGCTACAACAGTCGGCGCCGATTGAGCATGGGGGAAGCGTTATCATCAACCATTCCTTTCCTGAGAAAGCGGTACAGATTGGGCACACACTCACGAACGCGACGAAAAGTGCGTTATGTGAACTTTTGGCAAATAACGCTGACGTATTTGTGTAGCAGGAGTCGAACATGACGGGAGTACCTCGTACCATCGCAGAACATCGTTTAAATGCCAACCTGAGCCTGACTCCGGTTTGGCAGAAGAAACGAGGCATGGAGCCAGAACGTAGCGCCTTCCTAAGGAGTGAAGTGGAAAAGTTGGTACAAGCAGATATACTACGAGAAGTTAAATACCAAACATGGGTTGCTAACCCGGTGCTGGTTAAAAAGGCGAACGGCTCGTGGCGGATGTGTGTTGAATTCAAAGACATCAATAAGGCTTGTCCCAAGGATAATTATCCGTTACCAGAGATAGACTGGAAGGTAGAGTCGTTGGCTGGTTTTCGTTTCAAATGTTTCCTTGATGCTTATAAGGGCTATCACCAGATTCAAATGGCAGAGCGCGACGAAGACAAAACCGCGTTCCACACAGATCAAGGCATTTTTTTTACAAAAAGATGCCCTTTGGTTTGAAAAACGTCTGCGCAACGTACCAACGGGTCATCGACGCTGCATTCAAAGAACAGATCGGTCGAAACGTGGAAGCGTACGTAGATGATATAGTAATCAAAAGTCACACCGAAACGGACCTTTTGAAAGACATTCAGGAAACGTTCGACTCGCTACGAAAAATCAACATGAAGCTGAATCGGAGAAGTGTAGTTTTGGATTCGAGGAGGGAAAGTTCTTGGGGCACGTTGTAACGACGCGTGGTATCCGGGCAAATCCAAAGAAAATTCAGGCTATTGATGAGATGGCAGCACCACGAACGAGAAAGGAGGTGCAAAGTCTGAACGGCAAGCTGGCAGTGTTGTCCAGATTCCTGTCAAAGGCAGCGAAAAGGTCACTTCCCTTCTTTAAAGTATTGAAGGAAAACGTAGGACGGAATTTCTATTAGACTCCTAAAGCGGATCACGCTTTCCAGGAAATGAAGGCCTTGATTAGGACGTTGCCGACACTGACGGCACCGGTACCGGGTAAAATAACTATTCCGTGATTATTTTTTACGAATCTATAAATCTCGTGATACTAACGTGTCAAGCTTCCAGGGGAAACTTTGACAATTTATCTGGTGGCAGGAGCCGAGGCCATCAGCTCGGTGCTTGTCGCGGAATGCGGTGGCACGCAGATGCCAGTTTATTTCGTGAGCAAAGTGCTACAACATGGCGAAGTTAATTACAAGCCAATCGAGAAGCTTATTTTCGCGTTAGTCCACACCGCAAGACGGTTGAGACGGTACTTTCAAGCGCACCCAATGTTGTGCTAACTGATTCACCTATTAAACGGGTACGGTAAGGCGATTGAGACCGGAGCACGTTGGAGGAAATTTATTCTAACAGGTTTTTCATGCAGGTATTGAGCAAACCGGAAGTTTCTGGTGTAGTGACCCGAACTTTTCCATGTTTATATATATTAATTGAGATTGATATTTACATGATTAAATGTTTCCAACATGTTAAGCAATCAAACTTGTTAAGACTTGATTAATTGAAATATGTTTCATATAGACAATTGACCACCCAAGTTGACCGGTGATTCACGAACGTTAAAACTTGTAAAAACTATATGATGACATATATATGGATATATATATATATATATATATATATATATATATATATATATATATATATATATATATATATATATATATATATATAGTTAACATGATACTATGATAAGTAAACATATCATTAAGTATATTAACAATGAACTACATATGTAAAAACAAGACTACTAACTTAATGATTTTTAAACGAGACATATATGTAACGATTATCGTTGTAAAGACATTTAATGTATATATATCATATTAAGAGATATTCATACATGATAATATCATGATAATATAATAATTTAAAATCTCAATTGATATTATAAACATTGGGTTAACAACATTTAACAAGATCGTTAACCTAAAGGTTTCAAAACAACACTTACATGTAACGACTAACGATGACTTAACGACTCAGTTAAAATGTATATACATGTAGTGTTTTAATATGTATTTATACACTTTTTAAAGACTTCAATACACTTATCAAAATACTTCTACTTAACAAAAATACTTACAATTACATCCTCGTTCAGTTTCATCAACAATTCTACTCGTATGCACCCGTATTCGTACTCGTACAATACACAGCTTTTAGATGTATGTACTATTGGTATATACACTCCAATGATCAGCTCTTAGCAGCCCATGTGAGTCACCTAACACATGTGGGAACCATCATTTGGAAACTAGCATGAAATATCTCATAAAATTACAAAAATATGAGTAATCATTCATGACTTATTTACATGAAAACAAAATTACATATCCTTTATATCTAATCCATACACCAACGACCAAAAACACCTATAAACACTTTCATTCTTCAATTTTCTTCATCTAATTGATCTCTCTCAAGTTCTATCTTCAAGTTCTAAGTGTTCTTCATATATTCTACAAGTTCTAGTTACATAAAATCAAGAATACTTTCAAGTTTGCTAGCTCACTTCCAATCTTGTAAGGTGATCATCCAACCTCAAGAAATCTTTGTTTCTTACAGTAGGTTATCATTCTAATACAAGGTAATAATCATATTCAAACTTTGGTTCAACTTCTATAACTATAACAATCTTATTTCAAGTGATGATCTTACTTGAACTAGTTTTCGTGTCATGATTCTGCTTCAAGAACTTCGAGCCATCCAAGGATCCGTTGAAGCTAGATCCATTTTTCTCTTTTTCAGTAGGTTTATCCAAGGAACTTAAGGTACTAATGATGTTCATAACATCATTCGATTCATACATATAAAGCTATCTTATTCGAAGGTTTAAACTTGTAATCACTAGAACATAGTTTAGTTAATTCTAAACTTGTTCGCAAACAAAAGTTAATCCTTCTAACTTGACTTTTAAAATCAACTAAACACATGTTCTATATCTATATGATATGCTAACTTAATGATTTAAAACCTGGAAACACGAAAAACACCGTAAAACCGGATTTACGCCGTCGTAGTAACACCGCGGGCTGTTTTGGGTTAGTTAATTAAAAACTATGATAAACTTTGATTTAAAAGTTGTTATTCTGAGAAAATGATTTTTATTATGAATATGAAACTATATCCAAAAATTATGGTTAAACTCAAAGTGAAAGTATGTTTTCTAAAATGGTCATCTAGACGTCGTTCTTTCGACTGAAATGACTACCTTTACAAAAACGACTTGTAACTTATTTTTCTGACCATAAACCTATACTTTTTCTATTTTGATTCATAAAATAGAGTTCAATATGAAACCATAGCAATTTGATTCACTCAAAACGGATTTAAAATGAAGAAGTTATGGGTAAAACAAGATTGGATAATTTTTCTCATTTTAGCTACGTGAAAATTGGTAACAAATCTATTCCAACCATAACTTAATCAACTTGTATTGTATATTATGTAATCTTGAGATACCATAGACACGTATACAATGTTTCGGCCTATCATGTCGACACATCTATATATATTTCGGAACAACCATAGACACTCTATATGTGAATGTTGGAGTTAGCTATACAGGGATGAGGTTGATTCCAAAATATATATAGTTTGAGTTGTGATCAATACTGAGATACGTATACACTGGGTCGTGGATTGATTCAAGATAATATTTATCGATTTATTTCTGTACATCTAACTGTGGACAACTAGTTGTAGGTTACTAACGAGGACAGCTGACTTAATAAACTTAAAACATCAAAATATATTAAAAGTGTTGTAAATATATTTTGAACATACTTTGATATATATGTATATATTGTTATAGGTTCGTGAATCAACCAGTGGCCAATTCTTACTTCCCGACGAAGTAAATATCTGTGAAAGTGAGTTATAGTCCCACTTTTAAAATCTAATATTTTTGGGATGAGAATACATGCAGGTTTTATAAATGATTTACAAAATAGACACAAGTACGTGAAACTACATTCTATGGTTGAATTATCGAAATTGAATATGCCCCTTTTTATTAAGTCTGGTAATCTAAGAATTAGGGAACAGACACCCTAATTGACGCGAATCCTAAAGATAGATCTATTGGGTCTAACAAACACCATCCAAAGTACCGGATGCTTTAGTACTTCGAAATTTATATCATATTCGAAGAGTGTCCCGGAATGATGGGGATATTCTTATATATGCATCTTGTTAATGTCGGTTACCAGGTGTTCACCATATGAATGATTTTTATCTCTATGTATGGGATGTGTATTGAAATATGAAATCTTGTGGTCTATTATTATGATTTGATATATATAGGTTAAACCTATAACTCACCAACATTTTTGTTGACGTTTTAAGCATGTTTATTCTCAGGTGATTATTAAGAGCTTCCGCTGTAGCATACTTAAATAAGGACGAGATTTGGAGTCCATGCTTGTATGATATTGTGTAAAAACTGCATTCAAGAAACTTATTTTGTTGTAACATATTTGTATTGTAAACCATTATGTAATGGTCGTGTGTAAACAGGATATTTTAGATTATCATTATTTGATAATCTACGTAAAGCTTTTTAAACCTTTATTGATGAAATAAAGGTTATGGTTTGTTTTAAAATGAATGCAGTCTTTGAAAAATGTCTCATATAGAGGTCAAAACCTCGCAACGAAATCAAGTAATATGGAACGTTTTTAATCAATAAGAACGGGACATTTCAGTTGGTATCCGAGCGTTGGTCTTAGAGAACTAGAATTTTGAATTAGTGTGTCTTATCGAGTTTGTTGGGATGCATTAGTGAGTCTGGACTTCGACCGTGTTTACTTGAAAAATGATTGCTTAACAAATTTTGTTGGAAACTATATATTTTTAACATGTGAATATTATGTGATATATTAATCTCTTAACACTTTTGATATTATGTGATAGATGTCTACCTCTAGAACAAGTCCCATTGACTCACCTAATAATAATGAAGAGTCAAATGTAAATTGGAATGATTCGTGGACTGATTCACAAGTTCCCGAAGAGGAACCGGAAGAAGAGTCGGAACCAGAAGAAGAATCAGAACCGGAAGAAGAATCGGAACCGGATGAAGAAATAGAACCAGTGGGGGAAATAATAAAACGGTTAAGTAATAGAAAATCCTCAACCAACCGACCAAGGTTAATTATGGTCAATGGTGTTTCCGCCAAGGAAGCAAAATATTGGGAGGATTACCAATTCTCCGATGAATCGGATTCCGACGAGAATTCCGATGATGTTATAGAAATTACCCCAACTGAATTTAAAAAGGCAAAAGAAAATAATAAGGGAAAGGGCATAAAAATAGAGAAATCTAATTCCAACTCCGATGAACTTTATATGTATCGTCAACCCCCAAAGTCCTTAAGTTGTAACAATTACCCGGGAACCTCTAAACCACCAGGTTTTTCTAAACCAATGTGGAAAACGACGGCTCGTATTAGGGGAACATCATATATCCCTAGAAACTTGGCAAAACGAACCAAAACCGAAGAAGAAGAAACAAGCGAGTCGGAATAAGATAGTTGTATTCGTGTGGTGTAATATATGTAATATAGTGTGCTTATGCTTTATGATATATGTAAAAATTGCTTGTAATAATAAATATTTTTTTTATGAATCTAACTCTTGTCTATTTTACAGTATAAAAACACAAAATGGATAGACAACCCAATATTTTAAGAGACCTACCCGGAGACATGATTGATGAAATCTTGTCTAGAGTCGGTCAGAATTCTTCGGCACAACTATTTAAGGCGAGATCAGTTTGTAAGACATTCGAAGAACGTTCCAAGAATGCCTTGGTTTATAAAAGGCTTTCGTTCGAAAGATGGGGGATATCACATTGGGAAATCTATAAGTTACGATGTGTTTACTTTGACGCATATATTGCGGGGAACCCAAATGCTATTTTACGCAATGGGTTAAGAAATTATTTTGACTCAATATATCCGAATATTGGACTTCGTGATTTAGAAAAAGCGGCTAACATGCAACATAAAGAAGCATGTTATGCTTACGGATTAGTAATGTTCGCTTCTCACCAAAGTGAGAACAAGAACATCGGGCTACAACTATTAAACAAAACGTTCCCACAAGTGACGGAGTCGGTAATTGGGGTAAGAAATGAGGTTTTTAGATTGTTACGGGACTGTTGGACATTACGTAACCCTCGTCCCTTTGACGACGTTACAACACGCTGTCTTATCAACGGCCATAACGGTTATGTTCCACAAGACCAAGGATGGGAAGTAATCCTAGTAAAACCAGAATGCATGACTTGTTTCTGGACGTATGAATTACGTGTCTTTATTGCCTTTGCTGAACGACTTATGTACTAGCTAGAATTATCTTCACAACCATCTTGTATCAAATTTATTGTGTGCTATATTTCATGCTATATGTAAAATTAGCGGTATTGTAAGTTTGTAAAATATTGTGTAAAAGTTTGAACGCGAAATATTATTATAATCAGTTTTTCATATAGAATTGTAGTAGTTGAATTGTATATTAGCTACTAAGTATGAACTTAACGGGTAGGTACTACCCGAATTTAAACTTATAAAACGCTAATATGAAGAAAAAGCTTTTATAAATGAGTTCATATTATGCTACGAAATACTATTAACTACTCTTAATATTCTGTATGATTAACTTGTTCCATTTGACTATTTTAAAGGAAATGGCACCGACTACTCGACACACCGTGAATATGAATGAAGAGGAATTCCGTACTTTTCTAGCTTCAAACATAGCCGCAGTACAGGCTGCGCTACATACCAACAATAACCTTGGATCTAGCAGTACAGGAAATCGTGTAGGATGCACCTACAAAGAATTCACTGCCTGCAAACCTTTGGAATTTGATGGAACCGAAGGACCGATCGGATTGAAACGGTGGACCGAGAAGGTCGAATCGGTGTTTGCCATAAGTAAGTGTACTGAAGAGGACAAAGTGAAGTACGCTACGCATACCTTCACAGGTTCTGCGTTAACATGGTGGAATACCTATCTAGAGCAAGTGGGACAAGACGATGCGTACGCACTACCGTGGTCAGCATTCAAGCACTTGATGAACGAGAAGTACCGTCCCAGAACTGAGGTCAATAAGCTCAAGACAGAACTTAGAGGGTTACGAACCCAAGGATTTGATATTACCATGTACGAAAGACGATTCACAGAATTGTGCCTATTGTGTCCGGGAGCATTCGAAGATGAGGAAGAGAAGATCGACGCGTTTGTGAAAGGATTACCGGAAAGAATCCAAGAAGATATAAGTTCACACGAGCCCGCCTCCATACAACAGGCATGTAGAATGGCTCACAAACTAGTGAACCAGATTGAAGAAAGAATTAAAGAACAGACTGCTGAAGAGGCCAATGTGAAGCAAGTCAAAAGAAAGTGGGAGGAAAACGGTGATAAGAATCACCAATACAACAACAACAGCAATTACAACAATAATCGCAACAATTATCCCAACAATCGCAACATCAATCGCAACTACAACAAACGGCCCAACAACAACAACAACAACAGCAACTACGACACTCATCCCAACAACAATAATAACCACAACAACAACAACAATCAGAAGCAGCTATGCCAAAGGTGTGAAAAGTATCACTCGGGGTTCTGCACTAAATTTTGCAACAAGTGTAAAAGAAATGGTCATAGCGCGACGAAGTGTGAGGTCTACGGACCAGGGGTTAATAGAACGAAAGGAACAAATGGTATCGGAACGAGTAATGGCAGAGCAAGTAGTGTCGGAGCAAGTTATGCCAATGTAGTTTGTTATAAATGTGGAAAACCGGGCCACATTATTAGAAATTGCCCGAACCAGGAAAACAAGAATGGATAAGGCCGCGGAAGAGTTTTCAATATTAATGCGGCAGAGGCACAGGAAGACCCGGAGCTTGTTACGGGTACGTTTCTTATTGACAATAAATCTGCTTACGTTTTATTTGATTCGGGTGCGGATAGAAGCTATATGAGTAGAGATTTTTGTGCTAAATTAAGTTGTCCATTGACGCCTTTGGATAGTAAATTTTTACTCGAATTAGCAAATGGTAAATTAATTTTAGCAGATAATATATGTCGGAATCGAGAAATTAAACTGGTTAGCGAAACATTTAAGATTGATTTGATACCAGTAGAGTTAGGGAGTTTTTATGTGATAATCGGTATGGACTGGTTGAAAGAAGTGAAAGCAGAGATCGTTTGTTACAAAAATGCAATTCGTATTATACGAGAAAAAGGAAAACCCTTAATGGTGTACGGAGAAAAGGGCAACATGAAGCTACATCTTATTAGTAATTTGAAGGCACAAAAACTAATAAGAAAAGGTTGCTATGCTGTTCTAGCACACGTCGAGAAAGTACAAACTGAAGAAAAGAGCATCACTGATGTTCCCATTGCAAAAGAATTTCCCGGTGTATTTCTGAAAGAATTACCGGGATTACCCCCACATCGATCCGTTGAATTTCAAATAGATCTTGTAGCAGGAGCTGCACCAATAGCTCGTGCTCCTTACAGACTCGCACCCAGCGAGATGAAAGAACTGCAAAGCCAATTACAAGAACTTTTAGAGCGTGGTTTCATTCGACCAAGCACATCACCGTGGGGAGCTCCTATTTTGTTTGTCAAGAAGAAAGATGGAACATTTAGGTTGTGTATTGACTACAGAGAGTTGAACAAACTTACCATCAAAAACCGTTATCCACTGCCGAGAATTGACGACTTATTTGATCAACTACAAGGCTCGTCGGTTTATTCGAAGATCGATTTACGTTCTGGATATCATCAAATGCGAGTAAAGGAGGATGATATTCCAAAAACTGCTTTTAGGACGCGTTATGGTCATTACGAGTTTATGGTTATGCCGTTTGGATTGACTAACGCACCAGCTGTGTTCATGGACCTTATGAACCGAGTGTGTGGGCCATATCTTGACAAGTTTGTCATTGTTTTCATCGATGACATACTTATTTACTCAAAGAATGATCAAGAGCACGAAGAACATTTGAGAAAAGTGCTAGAAGTATTGAGGAAAGAAAAACTGTACGCTATGTTTTCAAAGTGTGCATTTTGGTTGGAAGAAGTTCAATTCCTCGATCACATAGTGAACAAAGAAGGTATCCAGGTGGACCCGGCAAAGATCGAAACCGTTGAAAAGTGGGAAACCCCAAAAACTCCGAAGCATATACGTCAATTTTTAGGATTGGCTGGTTACTACAGAAGATTCATCCAAGATTTCTCCAAAATAGCAAAACCCTTGACTGCATTAACGCATAAAGGGAAGAAATTTGAATGGAAGGATGAACAAGAGAAGGCGTTTCAATTATTGAAGAAAAAGCTAACTACGGCACCTATATTGTCATTGCCTGAAGGGAATGATGATTTTGTGATTTATTGTGACGCATCAAAGCAAGGTCTCGGTTGTGTATTAATGCAACGGACGAAGGTGATTGCTTATGCGTCTAGACAATTGAAGATTCACGAGCAAAATTATACGACGCATGATTTAGAATTAGGCGCGGTTGTTTTTGCATTAAAGACTTGGAGGCACTACTTATATGGGGACAAAAGTATTATATATACCGACCACAAAAGTCTTCAACACATATTTAATCAGAAACAACTGAATATGAGGCAGCGTAGGTGGATTGAATTGTTGAATGATTACGACTTTGAGATTCGTTACCACCCGGAGAAGGCAAATGTGGTAGCCGATGCCTTGAGCAGAAAGGACAGAGAACCCATTCGAGTAAAATCTATGAATATAATGATTCACACTAACCTTACTACTCAAATAAAGGAGGCGCAACAAGGAGTTTTAAAAGAGGGAAATTTAAAGGATGAAATACCCAAAGGATCGGAGAAGCATCTTAATATTAGGGAAGACGGAACCCGGTATAGGGCTGAAAGAATTTGGGTACCAAAATTTGGAGATATGAGAGAAATGGTACTTAGAGAAGCTCATAAAACCAGATACTCAATACATCCTGGAACGGGGAAGATGTACAAGGATCTTAAGAAACATTTTTGGTGGCCGGGTATGAAAGCTGAGGTTTCTAAATACGTAGGAGAATGTTTGACGTGTTCTAAGGTCAAAGCTGAGCATCAGAAACCATCAGGTCTACTTCAACAACCCGAAATCCTGGAATGGAAATGGGAAAACATTACCATGGATTTCATCACTAAATTGCCAAGGACTGCAAGTGGTTTTGATACTATTTGGGTAATAGTTGATCGTCTCACCAAATCCGCACACTTCCTGCCAATAAGAGAAGATGACAAGATGGAGAAGTTAGCACGAATGTATTTGAAGGAAGTTGTCTCCAGACATTGAATACCAATCTCTATTATCTCTGATAGGGATGGCAGATTTATTTCAAGATTCTGGCAGACATTACAACAAGCATTAGGAACTCGTCTAGACATGAGTACTGCCTATCATCCACAAACTGATGGGCAGAGCGAAAGGACAATACAAACGCTTGAAGACATGCTACGAGCATGTGTTATTGATTTCGGAAACAGTTGGGATCGACATCTACCGTTAGCAGAATTTTCCTACAACAACAGCTACCATTCAAGCATTGAGATGGCGCTGTTTGAAGCACTTTATGGTAGAAAGTGCAGGTCTCCGATTTGTTGGAGTGAAGTGGGGGATAGACAGATTACGGGTCCGGAGATTATACAAGAAACTACCGAGAAGATCATCCAAATTCAACAACGGTTGAAAACCGCCCAAAGTCGACAAAAGAGCTACGCTGACATTAAAAGAAAAGATATAGAATTTGAAATTGGAGAGATGGTCATGCTTAAAGTTGCACCTTGGAAAGGCGTTGTTCGATTTGGTAAACGAGGGAAATTAAATCCAAGGTATATTGGACCATTCAAGATTATTGATCGTGTCGGACCAGTAGCTTACCGACTTGAGTTACCTCAACAACTCGCGGCTGTACATAACACTTTCCACGTCTCGAATTTGAAGAAATGTTTTGCTAAAAAAGATCTCACTATTCCGTTAGATGAAATCCAAATCAACGAAAAACTTCAATTCATCGAAGAACCCGTCGAAATAATGGATCGTGATGTTAAAAGACTTAAGCAAAACAAGATACCAATTGTTAAGGTTCGATGGAATGCTTGTAGAGGACCCGAGTTCACCTGGGAGCGTGAAGATCAGATGAAGAAGAAATACCCGCATCTATTTCCAGAAGATTCGTCAACACCTTCAACAGCTTAAAATTTCGGGACGAAATTTATTTAACGGGTAGGTACTGTAGTGACCCGAACTTTTCCATGTATATATATATTAATTGAGATTGATATTTACATGATTAAATGTTTCCAACATGTTAAGCAATCAAACTTGTTAAGACTTGATTAATTGAAATATGTTTCATATAGACAATTGACCACCCAAGTTGACCGGTGATTCACGAACGTTAAAACTTGTAAAAACTATATGATGACATATATATGGATATATATATATAGTTAACATGATACTATGATAAGTAAACATATCATTAAGTATATTAACAATGAACTACATATGTAAAAACAAGACTACTAACTTAATGATTTTTAAACGAGACATATATGTAACGATTATCGTTGTAAAGACATTTAATGTATATATATCATATTAAGAGATATTCATACATGATAATATCATGATAATATAATAATTTAAAATCTCAATTGATATTATAAACATTGGGTTAACAACATTTAACAAGATCGTTAACCTAAAGGTTTCAAAACAACACTTACATGTAACGACTAACGATGACTTAACGACTCAGTTAAAATGTATATACATGTAGTGTTTTAATATGTATTTATACACTTTTGAAAGACTTCAATACACTTATCAAAATACTTCTACTTAACAAAAATACTTACAATTACATCCTCGTTCAGTTTCATCAACAATTCTACTCGTATGCACCCGTATTCGTACTCGTACAATACACAGCTTTTAGATGTATGTACTATTGGTATATACACTCCAATGATCAGCTCTTAGCAGCCCATGTGAGTTACCTAACACATGTGGGAACCATCATTTGGCAACTAGCATGAAATATCTCATAAAATTACAAAAATATGAGTAATCATTCATGACTTATTTACATGAAAACAAAATTACATATCCTTTATATCTAATCCATACACCAACGACCAAAAACACCTACAAACACTTTCATTCTTCAATTTTCTTCATCTAATTGATCTCTCTCAAGTTCTATCTTCAAGTTCTAAGTGTTCTTCATATATTCTACAAGTTCTAGTTACATAAAATCAAGAATACTTTCAAGTTTGCTAGCTCACTTCCAATCTTGTAAGGTGATCATCCAACCTCAAGAAATCTTTGTTTCTTACAGTAGGTTATCATTCTAATACAAGGTAATAATCATATTCAAACTTTGGTTCAACTTCTATAACTATAACAATCTTATTTCAAGTGATGATCTTACTTGAACTTGTTTTCGTGTCATGATTCTGCTTCAAGAACTTCGAGCCATCCAAGGATCCGTTGAAGCTAGATCCATTTTTCTCTTTTCCAGTAGGTTTATCCAAGGAACTTAAGGTAGTAATGATGTTCATAACATCATTCGATTCATACATATAAAGCTATCTTATTCGAAGGTTTAAACTTGTAATCACTAGAACATAGTTTAGTTAATTCTAAACTTGTTCGCAAACAAAAGTTAATCCTTCTAACTTGACTTTTAAAATCAACTAAACACATGTTCTATATCTATATGATATGCTAACTTAATGATTTAAAACCTGGAAACACGAAAAACACCGTAAAACCGGATTTACGCCGTCGTAGTAACACCGCGGGCTGTTTTGGGTTAGTTAATTAAAAACTATGATAAACTTTGATTTAAAAGTTGTTATTCTGAGAAAATGATTTTTATTATGAATATGAAACTATATCCAAAAATTATGGTTAAACTCAAAGTGGAAGTATGTTTTCTAAAATGGTCATCTAGACGTCGTTCTTTCGACTGAAATGACTACCTTTACAAAAACGACTTGTAACTTATTTTTCTGACTATAAACCTATACTTTTTCTATTTTGATTCATAAAATAGAGTTCAATATGAAACCATAGCAATTTGATTCACTCAAAACGGATTTAAAATGAAGAAGTTATGGGTAAAACAAGATTGGATAATTTTTCTCATTTTAGCTACGTGAAAATTGGTAACAAATCTATTCCAACCATAACTTAATCAACTTGTATTGTATATTATGTAATCTTGAGATACCATAGACACGTATACAATGTTTCGATCTATCATGTCGACACATCTATATATATTTCGGAACAACCATAGACACTCTATATGTGAATGTTGGAGTTAGCTATACAGGGTTGAGGTTGATTCCAAAATATATATAGTTTGATTTGTGATCAATACTGAGATACGTATACACTGGGTCGTGGATTGATTCAAGATAATATTTATCGATTTATTTCTGTACATCTAACTGTGGACAACTAGTTGTAGGTTACTAACGAGGACAGCTGACTTAATAAACTTAAAACATCAAAATATATTAAAAGTGTTGTAAATATATTTTGAACATACTTTGATATATATGTATATATTGTTATAGGTTCGTGAATCAACCAGTGGCCAAGTCTTACTTCCCGACGAAGTAAATATCTGTGAAAGTGAGTTATAGTCCCACTTTTAAAATCTAATATTTTTGGGATGAGAATACATGCAGGTTTTATAAATGATTTACAAAATAGACACAAGTACGTGAAACTACATTCTATGGTTGAATTATCGAAATCGAATATGCCCCTTTTTATTAAGTCTGGTAATCTAAGAATTAGGGAACAGACACCCTAATTGACGCGAATCCTAAAGATAGATCTATTGGGTCTAACAAACCCCATCCAAAGTACCGGATGCTTTAGTACTTCGAAATTTATATCATATCCGAAGGGTGTCCCGGAATGATGGGGATATTCTTATATATGCATCTTGTTAATGTCAGTTACCAGGTGTTCACCATATGAATGATTTTTATCTCTATGTATGGGATGTGTATTGAAATATGAAATCTTGTGGTCTATTATTATGATTTGATATATATAGGTTAAACCTATAACTCACCAACATTTTTGTTGACGTTTTAAGCATGTTTATTCTCAGGTGATTATTAAGAGCTTCCGCTGTAGCATACTTAAATAAGGACGAGATTTGGAGTCCATGCTTGTATGATATTGTGTAAAAACTGCATTCAAGAAACTTATTTTGTTGTAACATATTTGTATTGTAAACCATTATGTAATGGTCGTGTGTAAACAGGATATTTTAGATTATCATTATTTGATAATCTACATTAAGCTTTTTAAACCTTTATTGATGAAATAAAGGTTATGGTTTGTTTTAAAATGAATGCAGTCTTTGAAAAACGTCTCATATAGAGGTCAAAACCTCGCAACGAAATCAATTAATATGGAACGTTTTTAATCAATAAGAACGGGACATTTCATCTGGCTGGCTAGCTAAGTGGGCAATCGAATTGGGAGAACATGAAATCCATTACGCCCCCGTACCGCTGTCAAAGGCCAGATCATGGTAGATTTTATGGTTGAATTTATATGCGCCACGCCATCAGTGCCGGTTATCGAAGAAGCACCAAATACCGTCACTTGGGAACTATTTACCGACGGAGCTTCAAGTTCTGACGGAGCGGGTGCAGGTCTAATTTTAATTAGTCCAGACGGTGATGAACATACCTACGTGTTGCGTTTCGAGTTCCCCGCCTCTAATAATGAAGCGGAATATGAGGCATTGATGTCTGGTTTAAGGGTGGCTGAGAAGATGGGAATTAAAAACCTTAAGGTGTCGGTCGATTCCCAACTTGTGGCGAATCAGATGAACGGGACGTTCGAAGATAGAGATCAGGCCATGCAAAATTATTTGAGGTTGACGGAAGAAATATCCAACAAATTCGAGCTTTTTTCAATAACGCAAGTGCCGCGATCCTTGAATATAAAGGCCGACGCACTCAGCAAGCTCGCGTCAAGTGTGTTCAGCCACTTCACCAAAGACGTTTGGGTGGAGGTCCTTAGTTAAAAATCCACTGGCTTGGTACAGGTATCGACTCGCTTCGATAACAAATACGCTATACGCATAATCTACTTAAAACACAACGTACACTTATGTACTGATTTTCTTGCACAATAATGTTACAGGAAGTGGCCCCCGTAGAGGAGGTCGAGACATGGATGAGTCCCATCATTACGTATCTTAAGACCGAGGCGCTGCCAGTCGATGGGACAACGACACGTAAGATTCGTATGAAAGCTCCTTTGTACATGTTAAGGGATGGAGTTCTGTTCAAGAAATCCTTCACAGCACCACTTTTAAGGTGTGTCGGTCCAAGCGAGGCGGAAACAATTGTAAGGGAGGTACATGAAGGGACTTGTGGCATGCATGCAGGATTTAGGACCGTTGTAGGAAAGATAATGCGGCTAGGGTATTTTTGGCCATCTATGTACCGTGACACGAAAGAAATCATCAAAGCTTGTGCTTCATGCCAACGTCACGTTCCACAAATTCACATGCCGGCGCATGAGCTAATTCCCATCACGTCTGCTTGGCCCTTTTACAAGTGGGCAATCGATTTGGTGGGACCCTTTCCGGATGGTAAACACTTGGTCGTTGCAATTGACTTTTTCACCAAGTGGGTTAAAGCCAAACCATTGAAAAGCATAACGGGTAAACAGATTGTGAATTTTGTTTGGGAGGAAATCGTGTGCCGTTTCGGAATACCACACGAAATTGTAAGTGATAACGGCAAACAGTTCGCTCACAATATGTTTCGGTCATGGTGTGACGGGTTGAATATCAAACAGACTTTCAGTTCTGTTGCCCATCCGCAAGCAAATGGGCAAGTCGAAGTTACCAACAGGGATATCGTTGCCGGGATAAGGGCAAAGTTGGACACGGATAGGAAAGGTTGGGCAGATGAGCTTCCGCAAGTCTTATGGGCGTTCCGAACCACACCAAAAGGAAGCAATCGAGAAACGCCATTCAGCCTTGTTTAGGGCACCGAGGCGGTGATACCAGCTGAAATTGCTGTCCCAACCCAGCGTGTAATGGAATTCAACCATGAGTCCAACGTCGTTAGCTTGAAAGAAAATTTGGACTTGTTGGAAGAAAGGCGTGACATCGTCGCTATCAGGGAAGCATCAAACAAACAGAAAATTGCCAAGTACTACAACCGACGTATGAGGGAACATACTTTTCACCCCGGTGATTTTGTATGGCATAACAACAACGCGAGCCGGGTCGAGGATACTGGCAAATTGGGGCCCAACTGGGAAGGCCCGTATGTGATTGTAGATGCAATTGGAAACGGGGCGTACAACCTGAAGACGCATGATGGCAAATTTGTGCCGCGAACCTGGCACGCAACCAACTTAAAGAAGTTCTATGTTTAAGTATTTAGAAATTTTTCATTTGAAAACTTTTCTTTTTCGTTTTATCTAAGTTTGTGATTGATCACCACAAATGTAAGCGCGTCGCGCATTGAACTTTGTTTTCAGTTTCAATTCAATGCATTTTTCAAATTTCATTTCTTATGTATTGTGTAACTATTATGGCTGCGCTTCGGCGTTATAAATGTAAGTCCATTCACAAGTTACTTATGCCATGAACAAAGACATCATCTAATCTTTGGACGACAATGGCGACGCTAAGCGTATTGGAGGTACGCCTAGCCCTCGAAACGGGATGCCTCCGGGTTTCATATCCGTCGCATTAATCCCAGCATTAAGTAGATGAATGCAATGTCGACAATCATCAAGTGTAACCTTGACAAACGATACGTTACCGTGACGACGGGACGTATATATATATATAAACATATTTTACTACATGACAGTTGAACACTTATAAAGGTAAAACAAGAATGACAAGAAATTGATATTTCATTAATTTAATTACAACCATTACATCAGAAGCAAAAATGAAAATACAGAATTACAAAAATCCCTACAACTATGGGATCATCTTCTTCACTTGGGCAAGTTAAGGTCCGGTGTTGACCCAATCTGTTCAATAAACGGCACCTTAATGGCCGCCCAGGCATTGACCGCCGCGTCATGGAGGTCGTAGGCGTCCTCATCCGCCATCTCTCGGATCGCCTCCGGAATTGGTTCCGGTATATCAACGTGTTCTGTCAATATGGTGTACGCGTCGAAACGCTCCACTTTCTTCGTAGCGTCAACCAAATTCTGGAATGGCTCCTTTACCTCCGGCGCCTTGAGAGCCTTGGAAAAAATAGAGGGGATGAGGCTGGAAAGCTCTTGAAAATCGTCCACTGCCTTTCGATTGGCAGCGGACAGTTCTTGGTTCTGGGTGGCGAGGAGATCCTTACTGGCCTTCTCCTCCACCAGCTCTTTATACGCCGCCTCCAGGTCCTTTAGCGCCGTTTGTTCTTTTTCGGCGTGTAAGGCCATCTCTTTGATAGCCTTTTTGGCCTCCCTTAGGGCCTACTGCTTTTCTCCCTCTGCTTCGGCAACGAGTTGCTTAGCCCGCTTCAGCTCCTCCCTAACTTGGACAATTTCAGCATTCAGCTCTTTACCATCAGCCTCCGCACGACGGGCGCGTTGGTCCAGTTCAATGGTCCGCTGAAGCTCATCATGGGTTAGCACCAACCCTTCATAAATGTGCTGCACCCTGGCGCGGCGAACGGCGCTATCGGGCATTTTTCGGACGGCCTCATAAAGCACCGAAGGGCAAATCCATTGCAGATACTCAAATTGCAACAGAGCATCGCTGTGAGACACATTCCACATAGTCTCCATGTGGCTGAAGGTTGATTGTTTTCCAAAACTAGGAGAATAAGGCTCCCCCAGAGAAGTGGAATGTTGGCCGGACGCGCCGCCCGTTAGTTTGTCTTTTTCCGACGCCTTTCCTTGGGCATCGGATGAATCTTGAAGATGGACGACGGGACTCCCATGCGTAACCCTGGAGAAATAACAAACTTGATTAGTTTCTCCCATTGGGATTCTGGTGACGTAGCGGGGTTATTATCAGGGTTTTCATAATACCCACCTTGGCTGGGAATCTCCTCAAAAGTTTTCAAGTTACTTTCTGCAACCTCTTGTGGCGTCTTCTTCTTTTTGTGACCGCCAGACGGGACGGTCACTTTTGAGGGAGAGCGGGAACGTTTCTTGTGACGCCCCATACAAAATTAACGTGTACGGATCATCAACAACATGATCATTACAGGGTCAAACACTATATGTTGTTTTAAAAGAAGTTTGCATTCATAAAAAGGGGTAACGTCTTTACCGACGTCAAATGTTTTACAAACGATAGTGTGCTTCTACGAATAGAAGCAATAACATAAGTACGAGACTCAGAGGTCATTACAATTTCATTGTTCAAAAGTAACATAGTTCGTGAATGCAAAGTAAAAGTTTCATGCAGAGACATCTCTAAACAAAAGCAGCGGGAGTCTACACAGCAAGTCTAACAGCGAGACTAATACAGCGGAAGCATCAAACGTCTAAGCACATGAGAAATAACATGCTTAAAAATGTCAACACGAATGTTGGTGAGCTATAGTTTAATTGTAACAGTAATGTAAGGTAGGCCACGAGATTTCGTATTTCAAAACAGTATGAAAAGTATATGCTTAACCGTGGGCACTTGGTAACTAATTTAACGTAAATATCACCCCCTAAAAGTACACTTGGCGAATGCGTAAGTCTACGATGTATTAAACACTCGTTAAATGCTAGCGCGACTAGCCCGAGTGGGGATGTCAAACCCTATGGATCCATATCTAAGATTCGCGTTCACCGGTTCAAAAACCAATGATTAAACGTTACCGAGCTAAGGGGAAAGTTTATGCCGTTATATAACCCACAAATATATAAAGTTTAAGTACTCATACCTAGTAAGTAAAACATAAAAAGCGCATGCATTCTCAGTCCCAAAAATAGTTGTAGTAAAAAGGGAGCTATAACTCACAGTGAATAAGCAGTAAAAGTCGATACGAGGTAAGTAAGCAAGTAAGGTGGTCCGAAAGGTCCTCAACCTAAGTCAAAAGTTACTAAGTCAGTAATTTGTTCCGAAAAGTTTAAAAGTACGTAAGTTAAGTCTTAAGTATCATCATCATCAACATCATACGTAAAAAGTAAAGTAAGTTTTCAATCGAGAATAGAGACCGAAACAAAGGCTGACTTCGTTCAGCTGCTACGACCTCTATACAAACTGAAATAACGTGAGGCCAGTGGAAATGGCTCCGTATGTGAGTCCTCTAACCGCTGACAAATTTTCAGAACCTAACTCGTCTTCGTTTGACCGTGGCGACGGTTTAAGTGCGAGTAGGTCAGAAATTTCAGCACAACGTTACAAGGGCGTAGTGACTTTCAGAAGGCTATAAATCCTAAACCGTACATCGGATTTAGGCGAGGCCTAAACGAAAAGTCATCTACTCGAACCGAAATATCTGGAAATCAACTTTTCCAGAAGCCCGGGAGCCTAATCTGACCCTGAATAACAGAAAGCAAGTGCTCCGGTGGGTTTCTCGGTGTTTGATGTTCATCACGGTTCTCATCCTTGATGCGTATAAGCCTCAAGTGTACAACTCTTGATGTTTTAGCATCACTTTAACCAAGGTTTAACCATCAACACACAAAGTTAAGACTAAGAAATAAAAAACAACTCATGTGAGAGTTTGAGCAAGGTGATGAACCAAAGTTACATCAATTTCTTAGTTTTAACACAAGTACAATTACTATTAAGCTATAAACTTTGAATCAAACTAAATAAGCAAGACCTTAAGCTATAGAACTTAGATCTTAGCTAAATATTAAAGACCTTAGACTACAAAGTCTAGATCTCATGTTCTTGGTGAAACCCTAAGTCATAACACTTAGACTTTCAACTTTTACACAACCATAAGTTATGAAACTTAGATCTTGTAAAGTAACATGAACACAAGCTAATGAACTTTTGTTTAAACAAAGTAGAAGACCATAAGTTACACAACTTAGATCAAACACAAAAATGAAACGCTAAGCTAGAGAGCTTAGATTCCTAACAATAATTATGAGATCTCAAGCTAATAAGCTTGTATCTTTTGTTTCATGCAAACACAAGTCACAAATCTAAGCTACAATAAACTAAAGAAGATCATAAGTTAGTAAACTTTTGATCTTAACTAACTTTTTGTAGAAACATCAAGCTAGTAAGCTTGTATTTCAAACTTTCTTGAAGATCCATAAAGTAAAGTGTTGGATCTTCAAGTTACATGAAGATCATAAACATAGGTTTTGATCTTTAAACATAAATAAAGAGATCTTAGATAAATAAACTTAGATCTAACAAGATTATGAAGATTCAAAGCTAAGAAGCTTGAATCCTTCATGTTCTTGAAGACTTTTCAAAATAAAGTTTAAATCAACAAAAGTTATGAAGATTCAAGTTATAAAACTTGAATCTTTGTTCATGATGATGATGATCTATGAATTAAAGTAAGAAAAGAAAGAAAAAGAAGTTAAGAACTTACAAGTTCTTCAAGTATTTGAGAGAAATTTTAGAGTGAGAAAGTAGAGAGAAGAGTGGGTGTTTGAATGAAATGAAAATGAGAGAATGAAGTGAAGTATTAGTATTTATCAAGGAAAGAAAAAGAAAAAGAAAATAAAAATTGGTGGGGATGGGGGTGGTGGCCGACGGTTCAAGGAACAAGGAGGGGGGACCATTTGACCTCATGTGGTGTGGTTCATGGTGGTAGTACATGGTGATGGTGACATGTTGGGTGGTTTGAGACATAATGCAAGCCTTGGTACATAAGCATGCATAATACTTGTCTTATTAATTTCATGGACTTAATTATTATTACATGGGCTAATTAACCCATTAAGTGGTCTACTAAGTTGGGTAAGTTGGGCCATGGAAGTCCATTTAAGTATTAAGTCCAATAAGGTAACTAGTAAGCCTTAGTAAACACTTAAGCATAATTAAGGAATCATAAAACCAAGTAATTGTCATTAATAAGTAACAATTACGTTTACGTAGCCATAATATCCCAATTATGGCAAAAGTTTATCGTGTACTAAGTTCGTAGCTCATTTTAATCAATAAGTGACACTAACGGTCGTAAATGAAATCAAGAATCACGTTAAGTAACTAAGTACCTAAAAACACAATGTAAGGCATTAAGGAATGTAATTAACATAATTGATGATCCCAGAATATAATCTATCTCAGTACGCACAAATACGCAGTTTCGTGAAAGAAATAAATATAATTAAAAGTCGAAAAAGTCGGGTCGTTACATTTCTGTTGTTGTTGTTGCTGTTCCGGTTGAATTATGGGAATAGCGACGGATATCCGATCCGGATTGGTGATAGGAGTTGAGCCGGTTGTAGGTTGTGTCTTTGACACGTCGCTGGCAGCGTTGGTGGATAAACCAGCAGCAACCTCACCACCCTTCAAAGGATGACCTTCTGGAAGGTTGGCCTTCGGAAACCTTTTGAAGGATACGCCATCAAGATTAGGACGGCGAAGAACTCTGTTGAATTCCATCTCTGCAAAAAATTATACAGGTTTAAGAAAATGATACGAAAAGAACACTTACAAATTTAAAGACGTTACGGCACGAAGAGCATACCCCTTCCGTCGCATAGGATCAATGGCACCCTGTCGTTCCATGGCCAATAATGCTGAATGTTGCAAAGTTTCAGCATCACCTCAACATAAGGACGCATCTCGAGCGTAGCATCCTTACATAAATTAAACAACTACTACTCCCCCTGGTCGAGGTCTGGAGTCTTGGAGACGTCAGATGAACGCGTAAAATGCCATTGTGCGAGGTGGGCACGCTCTTCGCCTAGCAGGTCGGTATGAGCAAAGAAAAACATGCCCCTCCAATCGTGGAGGGACGGAGACTTCTTAGTGGTGAAGTTGCACTTTTTCTCGAAAGTGTACCGCCCTTTTCCAGACGAAGTAAGCTTGAACGTCGCTCGGAACACGTTCAAACTGGCCGGTCTATTTTGTCCTCTGAAGAACATCTCAAAAATAGTAACACGCTGCCACGTATGTGGATGTAGTTGCGAAACGCCAATATGGTAGTGCTCTAATACAGACACTACAAACGGGCTTAACGGGAAGCGTAAGTTTCCTAATGCAACCGCCTTCCAATAGAGGGTAAAATAATTTTGCGGTGGCTCATCGGCACGCTGCCCGGGAATCGCAACCATGGTCGGTAAGTCACGCAGTACTGGATACTCATCTATGAATTTCTCCATCTGCTCCGTCGTGACGGTTGTATTTTCTGTAGCGACGTTAGCCTTGGACATTTTTTAGAATTTTTTACCTTCGAAAGTAACCGGCACGCGTTTTGAGAAAGCAAATAAGAAATTGTTTAAAAATTAGGAGGCGGAGAGAAAGGTGTAAAAATGAGGAGTTAAAAACGCCGTATTTATAGAGCTAGCTTATCGTGGGCCCGATTAATGGGCCTCGATCCTGATCGGACACGTGTCCTGGAAAGTCGAACCATAGCCGTTGGATTCGAGGCGTTTCATTTTTACAGCTGTAAAAAGTAATAATTGCTGACATCATCCCCTAGTTAAACCTAGGGGGGACATGATTTGACAATTACGGCGTGTCAGTAATGATGGCTTTTTATAGTATTTTATTTAATTCAGTTTGGTTACAATCGAAGGTAATTCGATTCCACCCAAACTGGGGGACTTAATGACGTACGTCCCGTCATGGCCATCACGTGCGACGCATGGCGTATCTCCTAGCTGGACACTTGGCTTCAGCTTCTGGCTGGATTACTGCTAAGTCAACTTTTAACCTCAAGCCATGATTATTTATACGCTACGCCACTCGTAGCGTATCGTTAATCATTTGACTTGGTTTTCTTGGCTGCTCGCCTGTCCGAAAAATTAGGAGAACGTGGAGCAGGTAGTGGGCATGATTAGAGGATTCCAGGAGTGGTAATCGTGGGTTAGTGGGTTAATGGTGGTTATCCTTGGTAACCGCCATTTTATGCCTATAAATACAACTCATAATCACACATTCGGGGAACAATTTAACAAATACTTACCATCGCTGATCACTCTTCTAAGCGCACCTTGGAGGCTCGGCAAAAGTCAACCACCAAAACACCCTTCATATTCATCACGTGAACCGGAGGAACCCCTTCCGAAGGTTAGTCACTTCACATTTTTGCACTCAGGTCAATTTTGGCTTGATCAGTATCATTAAATACTGAAAGTCTAGTCATTGTGAGTTAAGGAGTTTCATCTTGGTATGTCTTTGAATTGCAATTATTTACTCTGTAATCCAATTTGTTGTTTGGCATACATTCACTCATTTTCTTTATTCATTTCTCAGTTAGGTGAAGGAGATCATTCGTTTCCTGGACCAAGTTAAACAATGGGATGTTGTAGCACTTGATATGGAAGGTTATTTGTGTATGCACTTTGCTTATTCTTTAGGATCTATGTTGTTATTGTTCTTTAGGATCTATGTTGTTATTGTTCTTTAGTATCTATGTTCTAATATGGAAGTTGCGCCATTTTTTTTACTTTTGCTCAGTTTGAAACTAAATTTACACTCTGCAGCCTAACCATCTCATTGGCAAATTGAATTTGGATGTAACCAACTTATCTGCAGGCCTATAGTTTTTGTTATAGTTTTGGTTAGATTCTTTGGATTCTGAATTGTGAATTTGGTTGGATTCTGATTTGTGAATTGGTGTCATCTGAACAAAAATAAAAGCTTGAAGACTGTAGTTAAACATTTAATCACGCTTTATATAAATATTATAAATTTTATGACTGGAAAGGCGGGACAAGCATATGTCATTCCTTAAGCCATGAACCGAACTTAGGACCTTTATTTTTGTTCTAAATATGATATTCTAGTTGTTGACTATTCCTTGTCAATATCATCATTGTTAATGTTATGAGAATCAGGATTGACTGCAGAGAATATCTTATCTATCTGTATGGTTTATGTAATATGCAAATGGCTTGAAGTTAAAGAACTAAATTCTCATGATCATTTTATAATCCTTATAAGCAGCAACTTTTCCTTGGATCGAGTGTATAGGATTGGAGTTTGTTACCAGAGAAAACTGTTAGACATTGTGGTAGTGGGAATTTCAACACTTAAATTAATGAATAGCCCCATTTGGGTCATAATGGCCAAAGAAAAAGAAGCTCCTTAAAAAGTAGGCTGTTTTATGAAATATTATAATATAATATAATATAATTTTGAACTATATTTGACGATTCTACGGATTACCTATGGAAAAATCTTTGGCTGTAAAAAGTGATCTTCATGTTGCTGCATTCATTCTGATGGTTATCTTTCTCACTATGTTTTTATACAGAGTCTGGTTATTGTGATTTAAGGAGTTTCATCTTGTTATGTCTTTAAATTGCAATTGCGATATTACGCTTAAGCATCAACGAAAGCACCTCCATGACAAGTGTGAAACAGGAAAGCATCAACGATATTATGTCTTTAAAACAGGTTTTTGTCTTTTGCAGGTCGTGTCCAGCTAATTATATCGGTCATCTCGTCAATGTAAATTTACTGGCAGTCGGTTTTTATGCTCCCTTGTGCTATCATTAAAGAGATTGAAGCTTTAATGCGGGGATTTCTTTGGTGTCAAGGCGAAATGAAAAGAGGGAAAGCAAAAGTGAAGTGGGCGAGAGTGTGTCTTCCAAAAGATGAAGGTGGTTTAGGTCTTAAGAGGTTAAAGGAGTGGAATGTGGCCTTAATGTCCTCTTTGATTTGGCGGTTGCTCACGAATAAGCAGTCTTTATGGGTGCGGTGGATACACGCCTATCATTTGAATGGTAGGAATTTTTGGGAAGCTGCGGAGGTTGCTACTGCGAGTATTAGTTGGCGTAAAATATTGAGTTTAAGAGATAATATTCGTAGCAATTTTGTTCACTTAATTGGTGATGGATACTGTGTCAGTGTGGCATGACAATTGGTGTGAATTCAGCCCCTTATCGACTGTCCTTATTGCCCGTATTATTTTTCGAGCTGGCTTGTCACATAACACCACTATTAGTGATATTGTTAATGCTTCAGGGTGGCTATGGCCGGAGGATTGGATTACGAGGTTCCCAGGGCTAACTCATATTCCATGTCCAATTTTGGTTGGTCGTCCAGATACTCTGAAATGGAGGAACACTACAGGTAATCTTGTTGACTTCTCGGTGTCTAATGTTTGGGAGTCTGTTCGTACAAAGGAGAACCGAGTGCCATGGGTTCACCTAGTTTGGTTTGCGCAGTGTATTCCTAGACACTCATTTATTGTTTAGCTTCTCATGGGGGAAAACCTTCGAACTCAAGATAAGCTTCGTGGATGGGACTTGCGATCTGGGTCAGATGGTGTTGTGTGCCCGCTTTGTAACATTGAACCCGATTCTCATGAGCACTTATTTTTTGGCTGCACATATGCATCGCAAGTCTGGTTATTTGCTAAGAAATGCATGATGGTCCCAGTAGTAGGCAACTTTTGGACAGATTTTGTGAGTGCTATGTCCCCTTATATGGCTTGCAGAACTGCTGGTAGCATCTCTTCCAGGTTGCTATTTGCTGCTACTGTCTATTTCATTTGGCAAGAACGAAATTTTCGGCTCTTTAAAAAGGAGTCGAGATCGTGTGGTAAGTTAGTTACGGTTATCTTTGCTACTATTAGATTGAAGTTGATGTCTCTAAACTGGAAAAACTCCCAGCAAGTAAAGATTATGAAGGATGCGTGGAAGATTCCTTAAGTCTTTCTTTCTTGGTTTGTTGTTTTTTTTTTTTTTTGAGGTTGTAGTGTGTATGTTTGTGGCTTGTTGTGTCTAGTTGTGGCTTTATGCCTGGCGTTTTAGTTTTGGGGTATACCCCATTGCTATTCTTGTGTTGCACGTTTGTATCTTTCCTTGAGGTTTAATATATTCACCGGGTAAATTCCCTTTACCCAAAAAAAAAAAAAAAAAAAAAAAATTGCAATTGCGATTATTTATGTTGGTGTCAATAATACTGAAAGTCTGGTCATTGTGAGTTAAGGAGTTTCTTATTTTAATGTTCTTGATTTGCAATGATTGACTCTGTTATTCTAACTCATTATTTGGTGTTCACTTATATATCTCTTTGTTTATTTTTCAAACTGAAAGAGATCATTTCGGTTCATGGACTAAGATGTACGTTGTAACGTAGCAGTTTAGATCGATAGAAGGTTATTGTTTGGTTGATTTCTTTCAGTGATTGACTTGCAAGTAGTACTCCAATCGTTACTTAGCTCATGTCTTGTAGTAAATATCATAAAAATGAGGTTGAAACTAAATTTAGACTCTGCAGCCCAACCATATCAATGGTTAACCTACTCATCTGCAGTTCTTAGTAGTACATAGTTACTATTGGCATGAGACTAATAGCTACTAAATATTTAGGTGTTTGTTTTGTTATATAACATATACTAGCTTAAGATCCGCGAATTCGCAGGAATTTTATAGAGATGAATGAAAAATTTAATTGTCAAAATAATTATAGTTTTTATAGTATTTGTTAGGTTGTTAAGAAATCGAATTAGTTACAATATCAATGTTAAATTACTGATAATAAATTTAGCAATTTATAATCTAAAATACAATACAAATAAAACATAGTTGAAACCATAATACTGGACTTTTGCTAGCCAACTTTGATAGTTGTGCATCCTTATTTAATTACATGATACATGGTGAACTTCAAACATTTGAGAAACATAATCACAATCTTTATATATTTCATATCGTATCAGTGGTCGTGGTGAGGGTTTAGTAATAAATTTTGATCTCTTTCCTAGATTTATGTCAGTTATCCATACCCAGAATTGTATTTGTGAATTAGGTTAGATTGTTGGACCTGTAACGAAGTCAAAATGAAAAGAAAATAACATATTAAACTCAACATTATTCAGTCAATACTCGTTCGAATTTGTTCATGAAGATTGTATTCTAAAAAATATAAACATTAAGTTTTAATATTCACAGGTGAAAATAATACTCACAGTACATTTAAAGCCAACTCTTATTGTCCATGTTCTAGAGTTCAAAATTTACCGCCAACTCAATGTGTTTATAGACACTTTATTGTCAATCTATTTTTACAAATCAAATGACTAAGGAAGTTAGCACCTGAACCTGATTATAGATGTCTGCAAAGCAAAGCTTAACATATCTTACCCATTTGCTTTATTGCTAAATAAAAGGTGTTCTTTAACACAAGTTGACCTTGTTTCACATATATATGGGCACAAATTACCATATTATGTCTTCAGATATTCATCTAGAATTCACAGTTGGCTTTGTATATGCGAAATAAGTTATCTGTAAAAAACAAAGAACACATAATAATTGACAAGTGGCTAGAATGAAGTTAAATCTAGGTCACATTCTATTTAATTTCATGAGATCACACATGGCTTCCAGATAATCAATAATAAGGGAAAAAACAAAAAATCTAATTTGATGTATAAGATGAGTTGAAACGTACCTAGATTAACGAAGTAACATTTGGCTCGGTAATTGATGATTCATTCGTTCCAACGTATTGAACATCAGAGACACCCCAATTGATAAGCTGATTTCTTCGATTCGAAAGAAGATTTGCCGCTGGTGTATATAAGCCATGCCCTAATTTCACTACAATCAAACAAAGACCTCATAGGTTTATGAACAAGTGTGCCACCATAAATCTCGATAACAATCAACATATGATAATGACTCGATCATAGACATAGTTACATTTCCATAATTTTAGGTTGTTTTGGAAATGGGGTTGTGCTAGTTTTTCACATCAAAGAATCGATCTTGATCAATTGAAGACGAACAGTAAATGGGGGTATTTAATCGGTTGAACGATTCGATGATGATTTCATTAAGGATGAGTTCCTCGGCGATGATGATGATTTTTAAGGTTGATCCACACTACACTTCAAACAACGTCAACTGGATGGGCTAGTCCTGTTCACGTATTGATTTAATAAACAAATAATCGACTTTTGATTATTTATTGAAGACAAAATTACACGGGGGGTCCCTGTGGTATGTTCAAAACTACAAGCGGAGTTCAAAAGAATTTTTTTGACTTGAGGGGTCACTATGATATGCATCTGTTTCACCGAGTGTCCAAGTCACTAACAGACGTCAGATCCGTCAGTCAAATCCTATCATGTGCTATGCATGTGAGGGCAAAATGGTCAGTTTAGATTTTTACTTTCCTTTTTATTTTTCTCTTTCTTCCCCATCTATGTTACTCTTCACCCACTATCTTTTATCTTTTTACCCAACGCATAACAAATTCATAACAAAATTAATTTAAAGGAATCAGATTCAAAACCAAATTAAACACTTCATTTCTTTGAAATGAACTTGTCGGAATAAATGGAACTCGTGGAGACAACTATTTTCGACATTTTATTAGTTCCTCTCCAATCTCATTTACTAAACTTTTTTCATCCCCAACCAAAGACACACCAACAATTTTTGGAACCCTAAATCAAAACCACCTAAACACAAGTCACTAAATCAAAACCCAATCACAACTTTAAAGTTAAAATCAAATCATGACAATAATATTAGATAAAGTATTTCTACCCTCAAGTAAGAATCAAATACAAGACATTAATCCGAATCTTATCGTTACTTTACCCCCACTTTGTGCATTTTAATATGTTAAAGGAGCGATGATAGTTAAAAAAATTGCATCAATCAATGAAAACCAATTGGGTATAGCCGCATCTAATCGAGTAATTTATAATTTAATTATCTTACACATAGACCTTGTTCTTAACCGAATCTTCATCATCGGAGTCTTCATCGTTTCCCGTCCTCTCCGGTCAAGCATCTTCATGGTCACTAACAACAACAAATCTCTTATCACTCTGTTACCATCTCCCCCGTCGCTGCTCACCATTGTAGATCTGATGGGTATTCAATATGAGGAATGAAACACGGTCTGATGGGTTTTGTAAAATGACTGTTTAAAATAATGGGTTTTGCTTCAAGGTGTAAGTTTCTTCATCTTGTTTGTTTAAAATAATTTTATACACCCATGACACTTGTCGGCTTAAAAGCACTAATTTTCATACCCTTTTTGTTTTGAGGATCAAAGTTTGCTAAAATTTCAGGTCAAATATGATATTGTGATTTTATTTAGATGAGAGAGAGTGAAAAAAGTGATGGGGGCGGTGAAGATGATGATGGCTTTTGTTGGAGACCAGTAAATGAAAAGAGAAATACATTGGTAAATGGAAAGTGTTAAAATGACAATGTTACCCTCATGTGCATAGCATGTGAGGGTATTTAACGGCAGGAACTGACGGAGGTAGCATTTTGGACTCCCGGTGAAACAGATGCATACCACACTCGTAGGGATGGCAATGGTCACCCGATTCAATGGATATCCATTCGATCCACCCGATACATAATGGATATGGATGATATAAATGGATATGGATACGGATATGGATGAACCTAAATGAATATGGATATGGATATGGATGAAAAAATTTCATCCATGGATATATCCAAATACACCTGAAATACATATAAATACTTAAATATAAATATAGATATATGCAAACATATTTAGTATTTTAAATGCATTTACAATTACATTTATATGTTTCTTGAAATTATATAATGAATTAACCATGAAATATAACAATAAAACACGTATATATAATCAAATATACATAAAAATTACACATTTAATTTATCATAGTCTATGTTTGATTGTAAGTTTAACAAATTGTGTTATATCTTCGACAAATATCACTCGTTATTATGGATAGATTTTAATTATGCCACATTGTATATATTTTTGTTATATTACGTGTTATTTTAATCACATATTGAGAAATATTATAACATTTTTTGAATATCCAATGGATATCCATTAACCCGCTTAATCCATTGGATATGAATATGGATGGATAAACTGAAATTAAACGGATATGGATATGGATATGGATGATCAAAAACTAAATGGATATGGATATGGATACGGCTTCACCCGATCCATATCCGATCAATTGCCATCCCTATACCACAGTGACCCCTCAAGTTAAAAAAAAAAAAATTTGAACCCCGGTTGTAGTTTTGAACATACCACAGGGACCCCCGTGTAATTTTGTCTTTATTGAAACACACGATTTTAATTTTCTAATAATAATAATAATCGCCATCAACATTATTATCATTATTATTCCGTAAAATCAAACGCAACATTTGAATGTTGATTCTGACGAAAACTTTAGCAAGCAATTAACTAAAATAATCACTTTGATTATTTTAATATAAATAGATAACAACAAAAGCCTTTTACCAAAGCCTTTTACAAAAGCTTATGTTGAAAACAAAATCATAGATTTTGTTTCGCTTGTGATCGTCGGTAGCTAGCTTCAAAGAAGTCAATATAAACCAAAATTACTTTTAATTGTGGTTTACGGCTACCGTATCAAAAACTAAATTGTGTATTATCATGTCAATAGGTTTTATCACATCATTGCTTTTATAGTTAATTAAAACCCTAAAAAATTTAGACTTATTATATTGGGCTTAGACTAATTAATTCATTGGACTTAATTTAATCTAAGTAATTCATGAGTCAATAATTAATTAATAAGACAAATCCAACTAATTAATTTTAACTCTCATTTGATTCTCAATACTTATATAATATATACAAGTATACGATATAAATATAAATATATACATCATAGTAAATGACGTCTATGCGTATATGTGTGTGACCCTGAAGGCCGCACATGAATTTAGCCATATAGTTATGGTTGTACCTTGCGCATTATCCTACAGACTCCCACTTGTGCACGGTACAACACCGTGTAACTATACAAACAATGGTTAGCGTCTAGCAACATGTCATTGTCCCCAAATTCACGTGAGGGTAGTTTCTCAAAACTGTTCATAGTAACTGTTCAATGTCATTTGTCTCTTTGTTTCAGATACTTGAGTTAAACCTGAGACATGAATCATCGATCGTTCTCATTTGTTTAACAATTAATTTCTCGATTCTCATAACTGAAATAGATCACCAAAATAAATAAGTATCATCTCAATTAACTTTGGGTATGGTCATACAAATATCTTGTTCATTCATCGAGGAGCTCAAAAGTATCTAACTCCAAACAATTTGGAGGAACAAATCCTATCTTGCCTACACATGTCTGTCACGAGCTTTACGCTATACCCAATAATGGTCTTTATAACAGCCTTATTCAGGACAGCGTTTAACCATATCAAAGTATAATTCTCCACACATCAAAACCTGCGTGCATCTCAAGTCTAAGGACAATATGACATAACCACTTGTGAGTTTCATTGACGCCGATCCATACAGTGAAAACTCGAAGTTAGGGTCATTCCAATGTGCATCACAATGAACACATGTGAGTTTGATATGAACACATTTCATATTCAAGCTCACAATTGTCTTAATTCGATGTTACTCCCGTATCATCAATCGACAATGGAAAATTTAGAATAAATTATTATTCACTTATTTAAACATGCAAATATCGAACACAGTGATATAGATGAAAACAATGTAACACATTATTTTAATTCATTACAAATAAAACTGCTTTTATGTTCCATTATCCAAATACTAAAATTACATAAGATTATTGGCCAATCTAAGCTCAATGTTCCTAAAACGCTCAGCATGTTATGCACAAGACATTGGCATTCTGAATGATTTAGCTAAATAATCTTCTGTGAATGAACTTTTAGAATACGTACATCGTGAAGGATAAGTTTGGCACTTTGTAGAACTGCCGGTTCACTTGCTATTTTAATAACACTAGTGGGATATTCATAATGGGGACAACGTCATGCCCATAATAAATTTTCCGAACCAAACAGACTCTAGTGCATCTTCGGAAGAAGTTATGTATTCTAATTTTGTAGTAAACATCGCAATCAACTGCGCTTTCGTTCGGTAACATAACTTAGCTTGATTGCTATCGACTATCATATCGATTTGTTTTGAAACTAGCACCATTAGAACACTTTAGACCTAGTTCATCGAAACCTCCGTAAACATAGAATATCAATATTTCGAAAATACTTCAATATATACTTTATAGAAGTCCAGTGACAATATACTAGATTCTATTGGTATCCGCTCTTCATATTCAGATCGAAGGAAATATAGTATAGTGCACCTCATAGCGTACATGATGGATCCTATAGTCAAATCATATGTGATCCCAGTCATTCGCTTCACCTCTTCAAGGGTAGAGGGGTTTGAGTCTTACGTAACACCTCATTCGGTTGTACTAGAAGACTTTTACGCTTGGAACCTTCCATCCTAAAACACTTTAGGACTTTTGTCAACCTATGCACTTTGACTTACTTCTATCAACCGCTTTGATCTCTTTCTACAGATCTCTTGATTCCATGGATATATGCTAAATCTCTCAGATCTTTCATAGCAAAACACTTCCCATGCTAGGACTTAACGTCTTGTAGCAATGGAATGTGAATTTCTATGAATAATATGTCATCAACATATAAGATCAGAAAGATTGTAGCGCTCCCACTAACTCTCATGTACACATAACTGATTAAGATTTTGTGAAAAAATAAACTCCTTGATTTTCTCATCAAACTTTTGTTCTAGCTCCTTGTTGGTTGCTTTAATCCATAAATGGATTATTAACCTTGCATATACTATTAGGATATTTTGGATTCATAAACCCCTTTTGGTTACACCATGTAAACTTCCTCGCTAAGGTGACCATTCAAGAAGGTGGTTTTGAAAACCATTTTTCATAACTCATAGTCATAGTACGCTTCTAAGGCTATGAGAATTCTAATAGCTTTAATGTCCGCAACGGGAGAAAAGGTCTCTTCATAATCAACCATGTAGGTTTGAGTATAACCTTTTGCTACCAAAACGGGCGTTAAAGGTGTGTACATATTCTTCCATATGGGTCTTTAACTTAAAGATCCATTTAGACCTAAGAGTCATACTGTTTGGTGGAAGATTAATCAAGTTCCAAACTTAATAATCTTTCATGGACTTTATCTCAACATTCGTAGTATCTATCCTTTTATTGGATTCATTCGATAATGCAGCTTTCTAATTAGCGGGTTCTCTCGGATCCCCTGTGTGACGACTCGGAAATTTCCGAACAAATTTAAACTTTATCTTTATATCATTAGATAAATATTTCAAACATAAATATTACGTACAAATTTACAATTCTAAAATATATATATATATATATATATATATATATATATATATATATATATATATATATATATATATATATATATATATATATATATTTTAACTTAGTCATAAAACGTCCCAATATAAAATAATATATTTTGGTAAACAACGAGTCACTGATTTATAGAAGCAAATGACCAAAACACTCAAATAAATAAAGTTATACTTTGAGTGGGATTGTTTTCATTGTTTAAAACTATTGTTTTTATAAAGGTACGAGTCACTAAACGTAAAAGGCTAGTTTTCTCAGCGTACGAAACGTCGTTCGAAAAACCGAAAGTGGTATATGAGTCGAGTGACAACGTACGAGTCATTTTAGTAAAAATTATATTTTTACCTCGAATGTAAATATAATATAATATATAAATAATTATATGAATTAAATATAATATATATTAATTAATATTTATTGAATGTCGACATCCTTGATTTCTCAATTATGAGTTGGAAAAGATGGCCATGCGATCGCATGGCCAAACCACCTCAAAACCATGCGATCGCATGGTGAGGGTTGGTGGTGAACATCTATAAGTCGAGCAATTTGCTGCACTCTGGTACACACTTCTCATTTCTCATTCTTACTCCGTATTATATTTATTATTAATATTATTATTATTAAAGATTAATATTATTATTAGTCTTATTATTATAGCATTGTTATTATTATTATTATGTATTATACATAAAATACTACGACGAGGTCATGAGTGGGTTATTTTCAAAAATGGTTTTTATGAGCGGGATAGAACTAAGAATATTACGGGTTATAGCTATGGAGGTGATGGGTATTGTTCATGGGTATTGTTTGCAAATCAAACCTAGTGTTTATCACCTCTGTTACGTCTACGTACTTTCCTGCAATATTGAATCACAATATTGATACGTGAGCATTCATATCTTATCTTTTATATATTAATTGTGTATCCATGTCTAGTGCTCGAGTATATATATTTATGCATGCTTGTATGCTAAATTTTATCGTTAAACTGTTTATAATGAATCACGAATTAAATACATATATTACTGGTAAAAGGTATATGATATACATGTTTTTGGAAAGCTGGCGAAAAATCAATAACTTTTCATTTAGAAATCGAGTAATTTCGATGAACGAATTATAAGATATGGTCAACTGAATTATGATTAACGTTAATTGGAATTGCTTTTGAATCTGCAATTAATATTTAAACAACTTGTTTGTAAGATTGATAAATTGGATTTTTGAATATTACCAACTGAGTAAATGAATCCTTATATAAGGCACGTCTCGTTTTGTTGAACTATAGTCAAAATTGATTTTTTGAAACGACTTTGGATAACTTTTGTATGTCGAACTCGAGCATTAGGATTGTGATACACTATGACCTGACCTAGCTTGATAGATAATCATTGACCAACATATGTTCTCTAGGTTGAGATCTACGGTTATTTGGTATTCCAAGTTTCGGTCACATTTCGGTGAACGACTTTATGTGCTGCTAAGGTGAGTTTCATTTGCTGCCTTTTTAATTGCTTTGCAATTTACATTTTTGGGCTGAGAATACATGCACTTTATTTTAAACGCAATGGATACAAGTACATACTAAATTCTACACCGAGTTTGAACCGAAAATCCCTTAGCTTTGGTAACTAGTAACTGCCGGTTATAAAAACTGGCAGGCGAGAGTAGTTATATATGGATCCATAGGGCTTGACATCCCCGTCTGTTCTAGGTATAGAAACCCTAGCCTGAACTATAAAACAGACGTATGCTATTTGAGTTTAGTACATGTTGGTTTGCGTGTATTGTACATGTTGGTTGCATGTATATTAAATCAGGGGTACTTATTATAACTTTAAAGCTTAGTTACCAGGGTTCTCAATCTTGTAGAATATTTTTATAAACGTTTCTGGATGAAACAACTGAAATCTTGTGATCCAACTTTATGTACAGATTATGCAAAACATTAAAACTATGAACTCACCAACCTTTGTGGTGACACTTGTTAGCATGTTTATTCTCAGGTTTCCTAGAAGTCTTCCGCTGTTTGATTATATGTTAGACAAACTATGTGCATGGAGTCTTACATGGCATATTTTTCTAGGAAACGTTGCATTCACCAAATCATCACCATGTATCTTATTTTGACTGCGTTGTCAATGGAAGTACTATTGTAAACTATTATTTATGGTGATTGTCTATATGTAGAAATCATCAGCTGTCGAAAACCTTTGATTTAAATATTCATTTATGGTGTGCCTTTTCAAAAGAATGCAATGTTTACAAAACGTATCATATAGAGGTCAAATACCTCGCAATGAAATCGATGAATGACGTGTTCGTCCATATGGATTTGGAGCGATCGTCACAGTTGGAATCAGAGATGGTATAACGCCGTCCATGTGTGGCGGGTTAGTTGTAAAGGAGGTTCTCACAGTGTTACCTGTGACGAAGCATTGGCTCTTACTCCTTGCGATCCCTTACGAGGGTTGGCAGTAGCCGAGAGGCAGGCCCTAAAATCAGTATCTAAGGTACACTCAGTGGTCACCAGGTGGTTAGCTGGGAAGGCACTGGGTGGGATGGTGGTTGTCCCCACTGTATCTACAGTTGGTATCAGAGCGTTGGTCCTAGCGAACCAGGTCTTGCATGAGTGTGTCAAACTGATAGTTGTTAAGATTCATTAGTAAGTCTGGACTTCGACCGTGTCTGCATGTTAAAAGTTTTGCTTATCATTTCTTGTCGAAAATTTCATGCTTATCATTCTTAAGTCTAGACACGTTTTCCTGCATTTATTGCATAAATAGTGTATAGACAAAAATTCATATCTTAGCGTATCTGTTACTGTAAACTTTTTCTGACATCTTTCGAAAATTTCTCCGTGATTTATGGAATTTGGTATTATATATACATATGTAAATTATGTATTGAAGAATACCAAACTAAATTATATAATCTAATTCATATCAAAAATCAATTCCCTAATTATACAAGATGGATCCCGCATCTAGTTCAAATTCCTTAAACTCCGACAGCTATTCCGATATGAATATTCACCTGAATTCCGAAGACAGTGTAACCGGAATGGATCAACCAATCAGCCATCACCTATTCTGAATGAATTGGGGATGGATTCGTAGCTTACTTAATTATTGGAGACAAGAAGAAGGCGATCCCTTCCATCCACCACATTGCCCTCTTGGCGAAGAACCTGAAGCACTTACCGGCTAACCTGTTCGAGACACCATTTTCTCTCTCATCTCCAGAATATCTCGTCATGATCACATACTCTCTCAACTTCTGGATCTTATTCATCCGCTCGTCCGAACTGCCAATCATCCCGGTGTAGTAGAAGAAGTCAACGAGCTTCGCGCTCGGGTAGTGGCTTTGGAGAATATGGTGCAAAGGTTACAAGCACCAGCAGCATCACCGGCATCAACAGTACCACCGGCAACAACACCAACAGTACTGTAACGACCCGTACTTTTTCGATCATTCTATACTTATAAGATTAATATTTACATAAATTAAACCTTGCCAACATGATAAGCAATCCAAATTGTCGAGACTTATATTTCCGAAAAGAGTTTTACACAACGTTTGACCGTCTAGTTTGACCGATGATATCACGAACTATACAATATATGATAATTATACGTTTGTGTATATAAATGTATATATACATATTTAACATGATTAATAAATGTTTTAATACCTCATTTTATATTAATAACAACAAGTTATATGTGTATTTTGAAACTACTAACTTAAGTTTTCAAAACGATAACTATACGTAACGTTATTTGACATAAATACTTAAGACATATAATGTTTATACATATATTGTATAAGTAATGTATTTAATCACTTTTAAGAACTTAAATACATAAAATCATATAAGTGTATTCACAAAAGATAGCTATATTTGAATCCTCATTTCATTTTTCACAAAATTTCTATACGTATATTTAGAGTATTTGTACTCGTATCATACCTAGCTCCTATACGTATTTACTAATAGTAAATACACATCAAAATCACCACCTAACCAGCCATTATTCATGCCCTTAGAGCTAGGTAATTACTTTTGAATCATTGCAAGACTAATTACAAAAATACAAACTAGAATTTTGTCATGTTATCCTTAAAGATCACATTTTTAGGAGTATATATGTATCATCATTTTTGATTCATTTTTACTTCAATCTCTTAACTAAAAACACACACTCTTTCTTACTCTCTAAACTCCATAACAACCCAGCAAAATTCCATAAAGATCTAGCTTCAAAAACCATACTAAAACACCATAAGAAAACCATACAAAAACATTTCAAGAAAACCCTCCAAGAACACCAACTTACTTCCAATCTTTCATCCACTTCTATCACCCTTTTGATTCTAGCTTCTTACTCCTCTTTTACAGCAAACTTATCCAAGGAACTTGAGGTAGAATCTATGTTCATAACCTTATTCAATTCATATATATATAGCTATCTTATTTTGTGGTACAAAAGTTTAACAACAAGAACATAGTTTGAATGTTTCAAACTTGTTTGCAAACTAAATAGATCCTTCTAACTTAACTTTTAAAATACTTCAAGACCTGTAATATAACTTATGTATATGCTAATTTAACAAGGTAAAAATTGGTTTTTCAAAGTATAAGTATTTTTAGAAAAATGGTCATTAAATGATTTTGTTGTAACAAAAATGTTTAACTTCATATGTTTCACTAATGTTTCACTTATGCCGTATGATTTTGAATACAAACCAAGGTATTTACAGTTCATAGTCTTAAAGAAGAACTCGATCCAAGAAGATGGCAATTTGAATCAACGAAAACGGATTTGTAACGAAGAAACTATGACCGAAACAAAATTGGTTATCCTAGATCATTTCAACTACGGGATCAATTGGAAAAAAATGATATAAATCACATATTTCTAAGATAACATGATATTTTATATATATGTACTTATAATTCAATTTTATATGGTTCAGGATCACCCGTAAACAATACGAGAAGATTAATCATAAGATCCCATGATTGTACGCAACACGTCATTTGACAACACCGGTACTTTATGTACGCAACACGTCATTTGACAACACCGGTACCATGGGTCAAGATTAATCTCGACCAATACATATACGATGGGGTTTTATTTATTTCGTTGGGGGTTTTATTTATTTCATTGCGGGTATATTAAACATCTAAAAATGAACCATTAAAATTGAATTACTAACATCGGACTGCTAACTACGGACTAAGGAATTATTCAAAGTATTAAAAGTATAACAAGTATATATTTATAACGTTTGTTTAAAAATGAAAACATATTGATATATTATATATGGATAGGTTCGTGATATCAACCGGAAGACCGAGTCAAAATATATATATCATCAAGACAAGAGTGAGTATATAGTCCCACTTTTAAACTCTAAATATTTCGGGATGAGAATACATGTATTTTATGTTTTACGTTATGGACACAAGTAACTGAAAAATATATTCTACGTTGAGTTGTACCACTGGCATACTTCCCTGTAGCTTGGTAACTGTTATTTACAGCGGTATTGTAAACGCGAATCCTGTTGATAGATCTATCGGGCCTGACAACCCCAATCGGACTGGACGACCAGTATTCAACGGTTGCACAGTACTTCGTTTTGTGACTACACTTGGTACGGTGTAGTAAGATTTCATATTAAAGGGAATATGCGACGTGAAAATGTTAAGTATGGTTACCAAGTGCTCAACCACTTAGAATATTTTTATTGAAATGTTTATATACGAAATCTTGTGGTCTATATATATATTGCTGCGCACTAAACCTATATCTCACCAACTTTATGTTGATGTTTTTAAACATGTTTATTCTCAGGTGATAATTAAAGCTTCCGCTGCATTATGTTGAATCTAAGCAGGATCATGCGTACTCATATTTGTGTCAAAAATAAAACTGCATATCCGAGGACGTGTGTTGTAAAATATGCTAGAAATCGTGTTGTTATTATCATTTGTAAAGTTTGTAAGTCGAAGATTATCGTTAAACGATAATCATCTTTTTATTGTCTAAAGCTTGTAACAAAAATAATGGTTTGGTTTGTAATGTATAATATATGCAGTTTTCTTTTTAAAAATGTCGCATATAGAGGTCAATACCTCGCAATGAAATCATACGTTATCTAACACGTTCTTATGGTTAAGGACGGGTTATGACATGTGGTATCAGAGCGTTGGTCTTAGCGAACCAGGTCTGCATTAGTGTGTCTAACCTAGAAGCCGTTAGGATACATTAGTAAGTCTGGACTTTGACCGGGTCTGATTTAAAAAAAAAAAACCATTGCTTATCACTGTTGGTTAAAATTTATATGTAAATATTATATAAGTACTAATGGGTTAGTTGTGGTGTGATAGATGTCGGGCTCAAAACTTATTATCACATTCAGCGACTCCGAATCAGAATCTTCAGATGGCGTTTCAGTCATTAACCTATCCGATGACGAAAATAATATCTTTGGGGAAGACTCACAAATTCCGGATGAACCAACTATAGGGAACCCGGAAAGTGAACCCGAGGAGGAAAGTGAACCCGAGGAGGAAAGTGAACCCGAGGAAGAAATACAGGAAATTACAAAAGACGAGTTCGAACTAGGAAAGAAACGAAAGGCTAATGAATTAGAAAATCCAAATCCCGAGTTTAATGAGAATGATGTGGCACCAATTCCACTCAACACTACCACCCCTATCCCCGCTATTCTTATTCGTTCTGTCCCGGCATCCAGTTCTTCAGTCCCACAGCCAAAATATAGGCAGACAGTTAGGATAAGCGTTAAGCAAATCTTTGTGTCTAAACGTCCTAGAAAATAGATCAAACGATGCGCTGCTGTGTCAAACCATGGAACCGAATAATGTTTTGTATAATATTAATAGTGTGGTTGCTTAATGTTCGATGTAAGATAAGCATATGTAAAATATTGAAGTATGAAATGCAATAATTTTCCATGGTTAAGTATTATTTAGATTGTAGTAATTGATTCTGTACTAAGCTATTAAGTATGAACATTAACGGGTAGGTACTACCCAAGATATAATTATAAAACGCTAATAAGAAGAAAAGGCTTTTATAATAATACCTAGTTCATATTATTAATAAGCTATAATGTACTATAAATACACACTACATCTATAATAATCCATGTGAATAATTATTTTCTTTCATTAGGAAATGGCGCGATTGAATCGAATGACGGAACAAGAACTCGAGGAACTCATCAACCAGCGAGTGAACGACAGAATGTTATGGGTTGAGGCTGCAAGAGCTGCTGCAGTTAATCCAAATCCTCGTGTAGGATGCTCCTACAAGACGTTCCAAGCTTGCAAGCCATCATCATTCAGTGGAACGGAAGGACCTATCGGTTTAACCCGATGGATAGAAAAGATGGAGACGGTGTTTAAAATCAGTGGTTGTGATGAAAAAGACATGACCAAGTTTGCATCATGCACTTTACAAGATAGTGCACTCACATGGTGGAAGAATTATGTGAAGGCAGTAGGAGGAGATGTAGCTTATGATACTCCATGGGAAGAATTCAAAGCAATGATAATCACCGAGTATTGTCCAAGGAATGAGGTTATTAAGATAGAAGATGAGTTACGAAGTTTGAAGGTGGTTGGTACTGAAATCACCAACTACAATCAGCGATTCATGGAATTGGTTTTACTATGTCCTGAATTGGTTCCAACCGAAGCACGGAAGATTGAAATGTACAAAGGTGGTTTGCCCAAAAAGGTCAAGGCAAACGTTACAGCATCGAAACCTAAAACAATTCATGAAGCTATAACCATGGCGAACGAGCTAATGGATCAGGTCATTTTGGACAAGAAAGCATTCAATACTGAGGTGAAGGTATTGGGGAACAAGAAAAAGTGGAATGGAGGTTATGATCGAGGTAACCAACAACAACCTTATAAGAAACAAGAAACCACGAAAGGTGCGGGTAGCGGTTCAGGCTTTGGTTACAAAGGACAAAGTCCTTTATGCAACCGTTGCCACAAACATCACTTTGGTTACTGTAGTGTGTTATGCACCAAGTGTAATCGACAAGGTCATCTTGCGGAAGATTGTAAGGCTCTCGTTACAAATGGCAACAAGACTCCTGCCACCAACGCAAATAGAACTGCTTTGGCTAACGTTACTTGTTTTGGGTGTGGAAAACAAGGTCATTATAAGAGCCAGTGCCCGAATCAGAATGGCGGACCTGCACGTGGAAGAGCGTTTGTTATTAATGCTAGAGAGGCACGTGAAGACCCGGAGCTTGTTACGGGTACGTTTACCATCAATAACTTATCAGCATCTATTTTATTTGATACTGGCGCCGATAGAAGTTACGTGTGTATAAATTTTTACACTAAATTGAATTGTTCATCATTACCTCTAGATGCTAAGTACATGATTGAGTTAGCTAATGGTAAACTAATCAAAGCCGATAAAATTTGTCGTGATTGTGAAATAAATCTAGCCGGAGAAACGTTTAAAATCGACTTAATACCCGTAGAATTAGGAGGTTTTGATGTAATAGTCGGCATGGACTGGATGTCCAAAATAGGAGCGGAAGTTGTTTGTGCCAAGAAGGCAATTCGTATTCCTGGTAAGGATAAAATGCCAGTGATGATTTATGGAGAGAAGGGTAATTCAAAGCTAAAACTCATTAGCTGTTTGAAAGCCAAGAAGTGTTTAGAAAAGGGATGTTACGCTATTTTAGCACATGTTAATAAAGTCGAAAAGAAAGAAAAGTGCATCAACGACGTGCCTGTGGCAAGAGATTTTCCTGAAGTTTTTCCGGAAGAATTGCCGGGATTACCTCCATTTAGATCGGTAGAATTTCAAATAGATTTAGTACCAGGAGCTGCACCAGTGGCTCGTGCTCCATATAGACTTGCACCGTCCGAACTAAAAGAACTTCAAAGTCAGTTAAAAGAATTACTGGACCGTGGATTCATACGATCAAGTACTTCACCGTGGGGAGCTCCAATTTTGTTTGTTAAGAAGAAAGATGGATCTTTCAGGATGTGTATAGATTATCGTGAATTAAATAAGTTAACTATCAAGAATCGGTATCCACTACCGAGAATTGATGACTTATTTGATCAATTGCAAGGATCATGTGTTTATTCGAAAATCGACTTAAGATCGGGCTATCATCAACTACGCGTCAAAGAAGAGGATATTCCGAAAACTGCTTTTCGGACACGTTATGGTCATTACGAATTTTTGGTTATGCCGTTTGGATTGACGAATGCGCCAGCTGTATTCATGGACCTCATGAATCGAGTTTGTAGTCCGTATTTAGATAAGTTTGTTATCGTTTTCATTGATGATATTCTTATCTATTCCAAGAGTGAGCAAGAGCATGAGCAGCATTTAAGGTTGATATTAGAGTTGTTGAGAAAAGAACAGCTATATGCTAAATTTTCTAAGTGTGCTTTCTGGTTGAAAGAAGTACAATTTCTTGGTCACGTTGTTAATAGCGAAGGAATTCAGGTTGATCCAGCAAAAACTGAAGCTATTGAAAAATGGGAGACTCCTAAGACACCAACGCAGATACGCCAATTTTTGGGTTTAGCTGGTTATTATAGAAGGTTTATTCAAGATTTTTCCCGAATAGCTAAGCCGTTGACAGCGTTAACGCAAAAAGGGAAGAAATATGAATGGACCTCGGAGCAGGAGAACGCATTTCAATTACTGAAGAAGAAGTTAACTACGGCGCCTATTTTATCGTTACCAGAAGGGAACGATGATTTTGAAATATATTGTGACGCTTCGCGACAAGGTTTTGGTTGTGTTCTTATGCAACGGAAGAAAGTTATTGCATTCGCATCCCGACAATTGAAGATTCACGAGCGAAATTATACGACGCATGATCTAGAATTGGGAGCAGTCGTGTTTGCATTGAAGATGTGGAGACACTACTTGTATGGGGTTAAATTCACTGTGTTTACTGATCATAAAAGCCTTCAACATATTTTCGATCAAAAACAATTGAACATGAGGCAACGTAGGTGGGTCGAGTTAATAAATGACTATGATTGTGAAATTCGTTATCATTCCGGGAAAGCGAACGTGGTGGCCGACGCTCTAAGCAGAAAGGAACGAGAACCAATTCGAGTACGAGCGATGAACATAAAAATTCGCATGAATCTCAACTCACAAATCAAAGAAGTTCAACGAGAAGCACTTACTAAAGAAAATATAGGAAATGAAATAATGAAGAAGTATGAGAAGCAACTCGTTATGCGGGAAGATGGAATTCGATATTTTGCAAATCGTATTTGGGTACCGAAGTTGGGTGGATTAAGGAAGTTGATATTGAACGAGGCACATAAGACAAGATATTCGATACATCCTAGAGTTGGAAAGATGTACCAAGATCTTAAGACGCATTATTGGTGGCCTAATTTGAAGACAGACGTTGCAACATATGTTGGGGAATGTTTAACTTGTTCCAAAGTCAAAGCAGAACACCAGAAGCCGTCAGGGTTACTTCAACAACCAGAAATTCCAGAATGGAAATGGGACGGTATTACCATGGATTTCATCACGAAGTTACCAAAGACTGCCTGGGGATACGACACCATTTGGGTGATTGTTGATCGTCTCACCAAGTCTGCACATTTCTTGCCTATGAAGGAAACGGATAGAATGGAGAAACTATTACGATTGTATATAAAGGAAATTGTTTCAAGGCATGGAATACCTATTTCCATTATATCCGATCGTGATAGTAGATTTACCTCAAAATTCTGGCAATCACTACAGGAGGCACTAGGAACTCGGTTGGATATGAGTACCGCATATCATCCACAAACCGATGGACAGAGTGAAAGAACGATTCAGACTCTTGAAGACATGCTCAGGGCATGTGTGATCGATTTTGGAAACGGATGGGATAAATATCTACCATTAACAGAATTCTCGTATAATAATAGTTATCATGCGAGCATTAAAGCTGCGCCATTCGAAGCATTGTACGGAAGGAAGTGTAGATCTCCTATTTGTTGGAATGAAGTAGGAGATCGACAATTAACTGGTCCCGAGATCATACACGAAACGACTGAGAAGATAGTACAAATCAAGGAGAGATTGAAAACAGCCCGTAGTCGCCAAAAGAGCTACGCCGATGTTCGAAGGAAACCATTAGAGTTTCAGGTCGGGGACATGGTTATGCTAAAGGTGTCACCTTGGAAAGGTGTAATACGTTTCGGAAAAAGGGGTAAACTGAACCCAAGGTATGTAGGCCCGTTCAAGATCATCGAACGCATTGGACCGGTAGCTTATCGACTCGAGTTACCGCAACAACTCGCCGGAGTACATAATACCTTTCACGTCTCAAACCTTAAGAAGTGTCTTGCAAAGGAAAACCTCACCATTCCTCTTGAAGAAATCCATGTCGACGAGAAACTACAATTCGTCGAAGAACCAATCAAAATCATGGACCGTGAAGTTAAACAGCTCAAACAGAGCAATATACCGATTGTTAAGGTTCGTTGGAATGCTAGAAGAGGTCCCGAGTTTACGTGGGAACGAGAGGATCAAATGAAACAAAAGTATCCACACTTGTTTCTCGATAACGCAAAATAGGTACAATTTTAAAATTTCGGGACGAAATTTATTTAACGGGGAGGTAATGTTACGACCCGTACTTTTTCGATCATTCTATACTTATAAGATTAATATTTACATAAATTAAACCTTGCCAACATGATAAGCAATCCAAATTGTCGAGACTTATATTTCCGAAAAGAGTTTTACACAATGTTTGACCGTCTAGTTTGACCGATGATATCACGAACTATACAATATATGATAATTATACGTTTGTGTATATAAATGTATATATACATATTTAACATGATTAATAAATGTTTTAATACCTCATTTTATATTAATAACAACAAGTTATATGTGTATTTTGAAACTACTAACTTAAGTTTTCAAAACGATAACTATACGTAACGTTATTTGACATAAATACTTAAGACATATAATGTTTATACATATATTGTATAAGTAATGTATTTAATCACTTTTAAGAACTTAAATACATAAAATCATATAAGTGTATTCACAAAAGATAGCTATATTTGAATCCTCATTTCATTTTTCACAAAATTTCTATACGTATATTTAGAGTATTTGTACTCGTATCATACCTAGCTCCTATACGTATTTACTAATAGTAAATACACATCAAAATCACCACCTAACCAGCCATTATTCATGCCCTTAGAGCTAGGTAATTACTTTTGAATCATTGCAAGACTAATTACAAAAATACAAACTAGAATTTTGTCATGTTATCCTTAAAGATCACATTTTTAGGAGTATATATGTATCATCATTTTTGATTCATTTTTACTTCAATCTCTTAACTAAAAACACACACTCTTTCTTACTCTCTAAACTCCATAACAACCCAGCAAAATTCCATAAAGATCTAGCTTCAAAAACCATACTAAAACACCATAAGAAAACCATACAAAAACATTTCAAGAAAACCCTCCAAGAACACCAACTTACTTCCAATCTTTCATCCACTTCTATCACCCTTTTGATTCTAGCTTCTTACTCCTCTTTTACAGCAAACTTATCCAAGGAACTTGAGGTAGAATCTATGTTCATAACCTTATTCAATTCATATATATATAGCTATCTTATTTTGTGGTACAAAAGTTTAACAACAAGAACATAGTTTGAATGTTTCAAACTTGTTTGCAAACTAAATAGATCCTTCTAACTTAACTTTTAAAATACTTCAAGACCTGTAATATAACTTATGTATATGCTAATTTAACAAGGTAAAACTTGGTTTTTCAAAGTATAAGTATTTTTAGAAAAATGGTCATTAAATGATTTTGTTGTAACAAAAATGTTTAACTTCATATGTTTCACTAATGTTTCACTTATGCCGTATGATTTTGAATACAAACCAAGGTATTTACAGTTCATAGTCTTAAAGAAGAACTCGATCCAAGAAGATGGCAATTTGAATCAACGAAAACGGATTTGTAACGAAGAAACTATGACCGAAACAAAATTGGTTATCCTAGATCATTTCAACTACGGGATCAATTGGAAAAAAATGATATAAATCACATATTTCTAAGATAACATGATATTTTATATATATGTACTTATAATTCAATTTTATATGGTTCAGGATCACCCGTAAACAATACGAGAAGATTAATCATAAGATCCCATGATTGTACGCAACACGTCATTTGACAACACCGGTACTTTATGTACGCAACACGTCATTTGACAACACCGGTACCATGGGTCAAGATTAATCTCGACCAATACATATACGATGGGGTTTTATTTATTTCGTTGGGGGTTTTATTTATTTCATTGCGGGTATATTAAACATCTAAAAATGAACCATTAAAATTGAATTACTAACATCGGACTGCTAACTACGGACTAAGGAATTATTCAAAGTATTAAAAGTATAACAAGTATATATTTATAACGTTTGTTTAAAAATGAAAACATATTGATATATTATATATGGATAGGTTCGTGATATCAACCGGAAGACCGAGTCAAAATATATATATCATCAAGACAAGAGTGAGTATATAGTCCCACTTTTAAACTCTAAATATTTCGGGATGAGAATACATGTATTTTATGTTTTACGTTATGGACACAAGTAACTGAAAAATATATTCTACGTTGAGTTGTACCACTGGCATACTTCCCTGTAGCTTGGTAACTGTTATTTACAGCGGTATTGTAAACGCGAATCCTGTTGATAGATCTATCGGGCCTGACAACCCCAATCGGACTGGACGACCAGTATTCAACGGTTGCACAGTACTTCGTTTTGTGACTACACTTGGTACGGTGTAGTAAGATTTCATATTAAAGGGAATATGCGACGTGAAAATGTTAAGTATGGTTACCAAGTGCTCAACCACTTAGAATATTTTTATTGAAATGTTTATATACGAAATCTTGTGGTCTATATATATATTGCTGCGCACTAAACCTATATCTCACCAACTTTATGTTGACGTTTTTAAACATGTTTATTCTCAGGTGATAATTAAAGCTTCCGCTGCATTATGTTGAATCTAAGCAGGATCATGCGTACTCATATTTGTGTCAAAAATAAAACTGCATATCCGAGGACGTGTGTTGTAAAATATGCTAGAAATCGTGTTGTTATTATCATTTGTAAAGTTTGTAAGTCGAAGATTATCGTTAAACGATAATCATCTTTTTATTGTCTAAAGCTTGTAACAAAAATAATGGTTTGGTTTGTAATGTATAATATATGCAGTTTTCTTTTTAAAAATGTCGCATATAGAGGTCAATACCTCGCAATGAAATCATACGTTATCTAACACGTTCTTATGGTTAAGGACGGGTTATGACAAGTACCATTACCACCACCAACAACATCTGCACCGCAAGCCTCAACATCACAATATGTACCTTGAACATCAACGTCATACGCACCATAGATACCAAGGAGTACCAACAACAATAACCGATGAAGTATTGATTCATAACTTCATTGGAGAAATATTCTGCGGTGATTATGTAATCTCTAAATTCTTAGAGATAATCTATTCCAGCCGTAACCGTAAATCAGATGAGTGGACCAAAATGATAGAAGGAATAGTAGAAACCCTGACCGGAATGGTGCACGATTTACAAGCTAGACTTGTTTTACCAACAGCATCAACAATACCCTTAGCCTCACCAGCACAGTCAGTGCTGTCAACATCGCCTCTAACATCACAAGCTCTGCCAGTTCAAGAAAGCACCGTGGACATCATTAAGAGTCAACAATGCATATATTATATCAACGAGTTATGAAGTATTAACTCATTTTCCCTGAAGAAATTATATGTATATTTTATATATATATGTGAAATTTGAAATCAAAATAAATCTTTTCGTACAAGCTATTACATGTGAATCATAACTGGTAGGTACTACTCGGTTAGTTCATGTTACTAATATGCTATACATCCTTCGTTAATGACTTAACAATCGTTAACTATAATCTCTGCTTCGACTTAATAGATTCCATTTCATAATAAACCAAGTGTATTATTCAATTACATAATTGATTTTTCATTTTCATTTTTGATGTACTCGAAACTTTCCAGAAAACATCATCTGTGCCTTGTAAGGTTAAAAAAAAAAAATTTTCACGAGCAACAACATCCTTCATCAAGGAATATCAATAAGAATAAATAATGAAGTATTGATTTCATTAGTGAAATATTTCGCGAAGATTATATGATCTTTAATGTTTTAGAGATTTTTTTTCATTTCTAACTCAAGCCAAAAATCAAATGAGCTTAATATGATATTAACTCATTAAATCTGTATTACATCTGAAGAAAATATACATACATATATTTTTATAAAGATTGTAATGAAAATTCTTTTGTACAAAATATTACTTGTGAAATCTTTAAAGGGTAGGTAATACTCGGGAAGTATATAAGTTCACAATTAATATGTTACACTGTACATTCTTCAACTTTGATTCAAAAATTATTAACTATACTCACAGCGATATACAATCGTTTTCATACAAATTAAATTATATATTCTGATAGAACAGAATCCAAGTCAAGTTTTAACAAGTGACATCATTCTTAGATCTCTACATCTTTCAAAGCTATACTTTGACTTCAAAATTGTGCAAGATCTTTTAGCGTTGTTTTTACCGAAAATAATCTTGCAATTCCTTTTCAAAGTATCCAGTATTATCAACCATTCAACCAGTCAACGACAACCTTTCAGACTTGTAACTTTGGTATATATGTTTTTGTTACTGGGGTACCTTTCATGTCCCACCACATTAGCAGTAAATTTACCAACAACTTCATTTATCCTTGACCTTTCGAAAAATCATTATACTCATTGAAATCCTATCATATACTCATCCACATCTTGCAACAATAATTGCCATATTAACTACCAGGAATTAGCAATCAGTATTTTGAATCTCGCAGCAATTCTACGTCAACAGTTATATACATACATATAATGTCTATCTCCTAGACTTACTTACTTCGAATGTGAAGTTTTTGAAAAACACCCCAAACTGTGAAACTAGTCCTCCGAATTTTGGAAAAATGCTGATGAAGCAGCAAAAACTATAAACTACCTTAACAGTCGAAAGTTGGATGATAAAGAGTAGTGTGTTGGAAAAGCACAGAAAAAGAGAAGGTTTGGAACTGGAAAACGGATTGAGCAAACTATGAAGAATGCTGTGGACAAATCACAAAGACTAAACGTGCCTTCAAAGAATCCAAATGATTCAGTGTCTGCTGAAGTCATTAACGAATACCTTGCTCCTGACTCTAAACCTTTATGAACAAATCTTCTTCATCATCCTTCAATATTAGAAATTCTAAGATATCATCGTATCTTTCATTATAAATATCTTCGATATTTCTGAATATATCTTCATAACTATCATTGTCCGAGATTATTTATCTCTTCACGCTATCTGTGTTATATCATAAAAGAAACTATTTTAGTTTCTAGATTCTGAAAAAAAAAATCGAATTTAAAATACGAATGTTTTTTTGAAGTAATGTTGGAAATTGAAGCATGAGTTAGTATAATATAATGACACTTGATCAACGTGATTATATTACAGTAAGTCATGCAGAGTTTTTAATTGAACGTGATAAAGGTTCACAGATTATACCCTCATCAAGAACCATGTTACATAACTCTTTCATTCTATTTAACCTCTAAACATATCAAGAAAATATTTTTCTTGATGATTCGGTCTTTTCCGAATATTCTGGTAATTTGACAAATCAAGATCGTGCCATTACAATTTCTTTCTTAGAACATTAACTATGTTTATTCCGAAATGTATAGCTACGAATTCTGGACCATTATTCGCTTGACTTGAAGTCGGGAAGGAAAAATAAAAGCATGAAGCTCCGAAATATAATGGAGAATAAAAAGCCCGATAAAAACCTCGAAATTACAAACCGTGTATATCAATGCGTATAGCAATATAAAGACACGGGAGAATTAAAAATACTATAACCCCAAGGTAATAGTAGAAGAAAATAACCTCCTCTGGTGGCAGATGAAAAAGAAGAATGAAGGATACGATAGCCAAGAAAATATCAAGAATCAGAACTGGATTAAGCATTTTCACAATCTTTTGAATTTGAGACTTAAGTATAGGAAAGGTAAAAGTGACAAACTGGAAGAAGTTAATTTATAGTGAAATATTTGATAGAGAAATCAAGACAGATCTTCGGATTTAATTAGAGAGATCCTAATTTCCTTATTCGCCGAAGAATCAAATCTTTTAGATTTGGAAGATTTTCTTTAAATCCCTTGAATTCCGGGATTCAACCAAGACAACGTCAAAAGTTAAGATAAAACTTTAGTTCTCATTTCATTCCTTTTAGGATAGCTTCACTCGTACTCTTCAATTAATCGAATCGTTTTATCTATATTACTCAATAGTGATAAAACTCTATATACCAACTCATATTCGTCATAAAAACATTTTTATGATTAGCCATGACGACCACGATCAAATTTCGGGACGAAATTTATTTAACGGGTAGGTACTGTGACGACTCGGAAATTTTTGAACAAATTTAAACTTTATCTCTATATCATTAGATAAATATTTCAAGCATATATATTACGTACAAATTTACAATTCTAAATATATATATATATATATATATATATATATATATATATATATATATATATATATATATATATTAACTTAGTCATAAAACGTCCCAATATAAAATAATATATTTTGGTAAACAATGAGTCACTGATTTATAGAAGCAAATGACCAAAACACTCAAATAAATAAAGTTATACTTTGAGTGGGATTGTTTTCATTGTTTAAAACTATTGTTTTTATAAAGGTACGAGTCACTAAACGTAAAAGGCTAGTTTTCTCAGCCTACGAAACGTCGTTCGAAAAACTGAAAGTGGTATATGAGTCGAGTGACAACATACGAGTCATTTTAGTAAAAATTATATTTTTACCTCGAACGTAAATATAATATAATTTATAAATAATTATATGAATTAAATATAATATATATTAATTAATATTTATTGAATGTCGACATCCTTGATTTCTCAATTATGAGTTGGAAAAGATGGCCATGCGATCGCATGGCCAAACCACCTCAAAACCATGCGATCGCATGGTGAGGGTTGGTGGTGAACATCTATAAGTCGAGCAATTTGCTGCACTCTGGTACACACTTCTCATTTCTCATTCTTACTCCGTATTATATTTATTAAATATATTATTATTATTATTAATATTATTATTATTAAAGATTAATAATATTATTAGTCTTATTATTATAGCATTGTTATTATTATTATTATGTATTATACATAAAATACTACGACGAGGTCATGAGTGGGTTATTTTCAAAAATGGTTTTTATGAGCGGGATAGAACTAAGGAAATTACGGGTTATAGCTATGGAGGTGATGGGTATTGTTCGTGGGTATTGTTTACAAATCAAACCTAGTGTTTATCACCTCTGTTACGTCTACGTACTTTCCTGCAATATTGAATCACAATATTGATACGTGAGCATTCATATCTTATCTTTTATATATTAATTGTGTATCCATGTCTAGTGCTCGAGTATATATATTTATGCATGCTTGTATGCTAAATTTCGTCGTTAAACTGTTTATAATGAATCACGAATTAAATACATATATTACTGGTAAAAGGTATATGATATACATGTTTTTGGAAAGCTGGCGAAAAATCAATAACTTTTCATTTAGAAATCGAGTAATTTCGATGAACGAATTATAAGATATGGTCAACTGAATTATGATTAACGTTAATTGGAATTGCTTTTGAATCTGCAATTAATATTTAAACAACTTGTTTGTAAGATTGATAAATTGGATTTTTGAATATTACCAACTGAGTAAATGAATCCTTATATAAGGCACGTCTCGTTTTGTTGAACTATAGTCAAAATTGACTTTTTGAAACGCCTTTGGATAACTTTTGTATGTCGATCTCGAGCATTAGGATTGTGATACACTATGACCTGACCTAGCTTGATAGATAATCATTGACCAACATATGTTCTCTAGGTTGAGATCTACGGTTATTTGGTATTCCAAGTTTCGGTCGCATTTCGGTGAACGACTTTATGTGCTGCTAAGGTGAGTTTCATTTGCTCCCTTTTTAATTGCTTTGCAATTTACATTTTTGGGCTGAGAATACATGCACTTTATTTTAAACGCAATGGATACAAGTACATACTAAATTCTACACCGAGTTTGAACCGAAAATCCCTTAGCTTTGGTAACTAGTAACTGCCGATTATAAGAACTGGTAGGCGTGAGTAGTTATATATGGATCCATAGGGCTTGACATCCCCGTCTGTTCCAGGTATAGAAACCCTAGCCTGAACTATAAAACAGACGTATGCTATTTGAGTTTAGTACACGTTGGTTTGCGTGTATTGTACAAGTTGGTTGCATGTGTATTAAAACAAGGGTACTTATTATAACGTTAAAGCTTAGTTACCAGGGTTCTCAATCTTGTAGAATATTTTGATAAACGTTTCTGGATGAAACAACTGAAATCTTGTGATCCACCTTTATGTACAGATTATGCAAAACATTAAAACTATGAACTCACCAACCTTTGTGTTGACACTTGTTAGCATGTTTATTCTCAGGTTTCCTAGAAGTCTTCCGCTGTTTGATTATATGTTAGATAAGCTATGTGCATGGAGTCTTACATGGCATATTTTTCAAGGAAACGTTGCATTCACCAAATCATCACCATGTATCTTATTTTGACTGCATTGTCAACGGAAGTACTATTGTAAACTATTATTTACGGTGATTGTCTATATGTAGAAATCATCAGCTGTCGAAAACCTTTGATTTAAATATTCATTTATGGTGTGCCTTTTCAAAAGAATGCAATGTTTACAAAACGTATCATATAGAGGTCAAATACCTCGTAATGAAATCGATGAATGACGTGTTCGTCCATATGGATTTGGAGCGATCGTCACACCCTGATTCTGAAATCCTCAACATAAACTAAAAAGACAATCTTTCAAGTGGATTAGAGGTACTACTAGATCTACGAATAAAAGGTGTTTCGTCCTGTAGCCCTGCACTTTCATAAAGCGGCTCAGTACGAATTTTGCTAGTGCCTTCAGAAGGTGAAGTATCTTACTCTTGAATTTCTTCAAGATATATACAGTGCTCCCACTTGCTTCTAGTAAGTGGAGACTTTCTCTAAAAACTCTGCATATCTAGTTATGAAAAACCTTGTTTCGAGTTGGATAGTGGAAGTAAGAACCCATCGTCTCCTCTGGGTGTCATACTAAGATACTTTTGATAGTTCTGGGTACAAGTTTGTTTAGTGTATCACGTTCACGTGAGCTGCACAACCCCAGACTTTCAAGTAAGACATATTAGGGATAATCCCATCCCATATTTTATATGATGTCTTGTTTACCTTCTTTATTGGAATCTTGGTGAGAATGCTTTCAGTAGCCTCTAAAAATATCTCAAAAGGACAGTGGTAGAGTTGTTAGAATCATCGTCTGTGACGCCCCGTACTAAATCATCATGTACGGACCATCATCAACAGGATCATTACAAGGTTAAGTACTATATGCGTTTTCAAAACAGAGTTTGCATTCATTAATAAAAGTGACGTCATAACAAACGTCAAATGTTTTACAATCCAAAAGTATGCTTCACTAAGTAGAAGCATTAAATAAGTGTACGTGACCACAAAGGTCGTTACATAACATAGTTTCAAAAGTAAATAAGTTTGAATGCAAGATAAGTAGTCATGCGATAACAACTCTAGGCAGCGGGTTCTACAACACGACTAGTAAGATAGCGGAAGCGACTTCAAGCACCTGAGAAATACATGCTTAAAAAGTTCAACACAAAGGTTGGTGAGCTATAGTTTAAGTATAACAGTAATGTAAGTAGGCCACGAGATTTCAGTACTACAACGAGCGTTCAAAAGTATGTAAAAGTATATGCTTAACCGTGGGCACCCGGTAACTAACTTAACGTTTAATGTACCCCCTTAAAGTGCACTTGGCAAGTGCGTATAAACCTCGAAGTATTAAACACTCGTTAAATGCTAGCACTACTAGCCCGAGTGGGGATGTCAAACCCTATGGATCCATATCTAAGATTCGCGTTCACGGTTTAAAAACCGATGATTAAACGTTACCGAGCTAAAGGGAATATTTATGCCGTTGTATAACCCACACATATATAAGTTTAAGTACTCGTGCCTAGTATGTAAAATGTAAAAAGCGCATGTATTCTCAGTCCCAAAATAATTAAAGTAAAAAGGGATGCTATAACTCACAATGATATGTGGCGGTAAAGTAGTAGTCGGGAAAGGTGTGCAAGTAAATGGTCCGAAGTCCTCAACCTAAGTCAAATAGTACTAAGTCAGTAAATCGTCTTAATAGGTTTAAAAGTATGTAATTAAGGTCATAAGGGTCATCATCAATCATCATTAAACAAAAGGCGTAAAGTAAGTTTCGTTTATGAAAGTAGTTTTCAACAAAGTCTGACTTCGGTCAGTCACCACGGCCTCTACCCTTACTGAATTAAGGTGAGACCAGTGGCCATGGCTCCGTATATGATTCCCTTAAGTGTGGTAAAATTTACAGAAGCAAACTCGTCTTGGTTTGACCGTGGCGACGGTCTAAGTACGAGTAGGTCAGAAATTTTCTGCACAACGTTAAAGGACATAGTGACGAACGGAGGGCCATAAATCCTAAACCGTAACTCGGATGAAGACGAATCCTAAATGAAAAATTATCTACTCGAAAAGTTCTATCCAAAAATCAAGATGGGATCAGCCCAGACCTACTGGTCTGGTCCAGAAACAGTAGGTCAGAAACTTTGGGACAGAAAGCAGAAAGTTTGGAGGGTTCCGGTGGTCTTGGTGCTTGATGTTCATCATGACTCTCATCCTTGATGCATATAGCTTCAAGTGTACAACTCATGGATGTGTTTACATCATATTAAGAAAGTATTGGCCATCATAACCCTAGTGCAAGTCTAAGACATTAATTTGATGAACCAAAGTTACATCAAGTCCTAGATCTACACACACATGAACTATGAAAGTAATACCAACTAAGTTTTGACACTAGCAACACAAGTGTGAGTCTAAGACATGTAGATCAACTCACTTAAGAGTTGTATGATGTTTGATGAACCAAGGTTTCATCAAGGTCTTAGATCTAACACATGCATCAACTTTAAAACTAGTCATAAGCTACAAACTTGAAAATAAACTTAAGTACACAAGATCTTAAGTTGTAGAACTTAGTTCTTGGTAGATCTTGAAGATCTTAGTTTCAAATGTATAGATCTAGTACTTAAGTTAAATCAACACAAGTATGTGAAGTTGTAACTAGAAAGTTACACTTCTATGTCTTGAACTTACAAAGTTTCAAGAATAATAATCAAGTCTTTAACTAGTAAGTACTTGATCATGAACATAAATCACAAATTTAACTAAGTATAAGTGAAACAAATAACTAGATCTACAAGTTTTATGTTTACATTTGTTTCATACTTGAGAAGATCAAACCAAAGTGTAGATCTTAATAGTTCAAGTCAACAATATAAACAATAAGAAAGTTTTGAAACTTATGAATTTGAAAACATGAAATTAAAGTGAACATAAATAAAGTAAGTAACTAGATCTTTAAGTCTTTTGTTCATGTTGTATCATACTTGAGAAGATTCAAACTAAGTCTTGAATCTTAAGAGTTCAAGTCTACAAATCATGAAAACAAAGAAAGATCTTAAGGTTTATGAACTTGAAACATGAAATTACATAAATATGGAACTACAAACTAGTGAGTTTGAGTTCTTGTTCTTAGTTCTTCATAAACAAAAGAAGAAACTAAGATCTATGAAGATTCAAGTTAAGTAACTTGATCTTTACAACAAACAAGTAACAACTTCAAACAATCAAGTAATTAAAACAAAAGATGATGATGATTATGCCTTGCTAGGCCACGGTTTTAAGAAGAAAAAAGGAAGAAGAAAATGATAAAAAGCTTACAATTTTAGAGAGAAAGTTGAGAGAAAGATGTAAGTGTTTGTGTGTGTGAAAGAATGAAGTGAAAGAGTGCAAGTATCAAGTAATAAGTGAAGTGAAAATGAGCTCTCCTTTCCCTCTAGGTGGTGGACGGTTTTGGGGATGAAAGGGGAAGGTCAAAATGTGCTTTCAAGCCTTGGAAAGATGGTGGAAGCTAAGAAGAGTAATAAGTTAAAGGAAGTCTTGCATGCTTGAGACAACTTTGTCTCCCATTTAGTTTAATTAACCACACTTATCCTTAATATAAATCTAGCTTAACAAGTGGGCTTACTAGTCCATTACAAGTGTAGGGTGGGCTTACTAGTCCAAGTCCATTAATTAAAGGCCCAAGTTTAAATAAAGATGCAATTTAAATAATTAAAGCCCAAGTAATTAATCACTAACCTTGATTAATTAAAATGATTAATAATAAATAATCATGAATGTAAATAATATTCTAAAAATATTATTCGCGCAGTTTCGTGTGTCGCAGAGACGTTTCGGGCTCTTAAAAGTCAAGTACGGGCAATCATGGAAACATGTAAATGTAATTATATACATTCGTTTAATCACACGTATTAATAATAATAATTATTAATAAATAACGTTGGAAAAACCGGGGTCGTTACATTACCCACCTGTTAAAGAAAATTTCGTCCCGAAATTTTAAGCTGAATCTGAAGGTGATGGAGGAGGTGGGAAAAGGTGAGGATACTTCTGCCTCATGCGGTCCTCTCGTTCCCAAGTAAACTCAGGTCCTCGTTTGGAATTCCATCGAACTCGGACGATCGGAATCCTATTGTGTTTCAACTCCTTGACTTCTTTTTCCATGATTTCGACAGGCTCTTCCACAAAGTGGAGTTTGTCATCAATAGTAAGTTCCTCCAATGGTATAATAAGTTCAGGTGGCGCAAGACACTTCTTCAAGTTTGACACGTGGAAGGTAGGATGAACTGAACTCAATTGTTCTGGAAGATCAAGGCGATAAGCAACGGGTCCAACACGCTCCAAAATTTCAAAAGGACCAATGTACCGCGGGTTTAACTTTCCGCGTTTTCCATAACGGATCACACCCTTCCAGGGTGCAACCTTCAACATAACACGATCACCGATGTTGAATTCGAAGTCTTTACGTTTACTATTAGCGTAACTCTTTTGGCGATCACGAGCTACCTTGAGTCTGTTTTGAATCTGAGCAATCTTTTCTGAGGTTTCGTGGACTATCTCGGGCCCGGTGAGTTGCACTTCACCTAGCTCGGCCCAACAAAGGGGAGAACGGCACTTGCGGCCATACAACGCTTCAAAAGGTGCAGCTTTAATGCTCGAGTGATAACTGTTGTTGTACGAGAATTCGGCGAGTGGCAAATGCCTTTCCCAGGCCTTTCCAAAATCAATAACACATGCACGTAGCATGTCCTCCAAGGTTTGAATTGTTCGTTCACTTTGCCCGTCCGTCTGAGGGTGATATGCAGTGCTCATGTCGAGACGAGTTCCCATGGCTTCTTGCAAAGAACGCCAAAATCTAGAAGCAAATCGAGGATCGCGATCGGAGATGATCGATAAGGGTACACCGTGTCGTGATACAACTTCCTTAATGTAGAGTTGAGCAAGCCTCTCCATTGTATCGGTTTCTTTCATTGCTAAGAAATGTGCAGTCTTGGTAAGACGGTCAACAATAACCCAAATGGTATCGTATCCACCCACTGTCTTTGGCAGCTTGGTGATAAAGTCCATAGTTATCATCTCCCACTTCCATTGTGGGATTTCCGGCTGTTGAAGCAACCCAGAAGGTTTTTGATGCTCGGCTTTAACCTTTGAGCAAGTTAAACACTTACTAACATAAGATGCACCATCTTTCTTGAGGTTGGGCCACCAATACTGTTCTTTAATATCATGGTACATCTTGCCCGCTCCAGGATGAATCGAATATCGAGACTTGTGAGCTTCGTCAAGTATGAGGCTTCGGAGGTCTCCATAGCGAGGTACGCAAATCCTTCCGGCATAACATCGGAGTCCAGATTCTCTAACCTCGAATTTAGAGACGAGAATGTTCAAGTATTCATATCGTAAGTGCTTCTCTATGAGAGCCTATTCTTGGGCTGCTCGGATTTGGTTCTGGAGATTGGAATGAATCGTGATGTTCAATGCTCGAACACGAAGAGGTGCCGATCTCTCCTTTCGGCTTAATGCATCAACAACAACGTTGGCTTTACCCGGATGGTAGCGAAGTTCACACTTGTAATCATTTAGCGTCTCAATCCACCTTCATTGTCTCATATTCAAATGTTTCTGATCGAATATATGCTGGAGACTCTTGTGATCGGTGAAGATAGTGCATTTAGTTTCATAAAGGTAGTGCCTCCACAATTTGAGCGCGAAGACAACGGCTCCAAGTTCAAGATCGTGCGTAGTATAGTTCCGTTCGTGGATCTTAAGTTGACGCGAAGCATAAGCGATGACCTTCGTGCGTTGCATAAGTACACAACCATAACCAGTTTTCGAGGCGTCGCAGTAAACAACAAAATCGTCGTTACCCTCAGGAAGTGATAAGATAGGCGCGGTGGTTAACTTCTGTTTCAAAAATTGAAATGCTTTTTCTTGTTCGTCTCCCCAAACAAATTTCTTTCCTTTGTGAGTGAGTGCGGTTAACGGACGTGAAATCAGAGAGAAACCTTCGGTAATAGCCGGCAAGACCCAAAAATTGACGAATATGAGTCGGAGTAGTGGGGGTCTCCCACTTGCTGATAGCTTCGATCTTGGCGGGATCAACTTTGATGCCCTGGTCACTCACAACATGACCCAAAAACTGGACTTCCTTCAACCAAAATTCACACTTGGAGAATTTTGCGTAGAGTTGCTCTCGTCTCAAGAGTTCAAGTACCAATCGGAGATGATGTTCGTGTTCTTCTTCGCTCTTAGAGTAGATGAGGATATCATCTATGAAGACTATGACAAACTTGTCCAAGTATGGCTTGCAAACACGATTCATAAGGTCCATAAATACAGCAGGTGCATTGGTCAGACCGAATGGCATTACAAGAAACTCATAATGTCCATAGCGGGTTCTAAATGTAGTTTTCATCACGTCACTTTCCTTCACCCTCAACTGGTGATAGCCGGATTGTAAATCGATCTTTGAGTAAACACACGATCCTTGCAGTTGGTCAAAAAGATCGTCAATTCGTGGAAGAGGATACCGATTCTTGATTGTTAATTTGTTGAGCTCACGGTAGTCGATACACATTCGGAAGGATCCATCCTTCTTCTTTACAAATAAAACAGGTGCGCCCCACGGCGAAGAACTCGGTTGAATAAACCCTCGATCAAGCAATTCTTGTAGTTGGCTTTGCAATTCTTGCATCTCGGAAGGTGCAAGTCTATAGGGTGCGCGAGCTACAGGTGCAGCTCCTGGCACTAAGTCAATCTGAAATTCTACTGCCCTCGGTGGCGGTAATCCATGCAATTCTTCGGGAAAGACATCGGAGAACTCGTTCACAATACGCACATCTTCCACTTTCTTCTCCTCGGTTCCTACGGTTTTCACATGAGCTAGGACAGCAAGGCGTCCCTTCTTCATTATCTTTTGCGCTTTCACGCAACTAATGAGGTTCAGTTGCGAGGTACATCTCTCGCCATAAATGGTTAGTGGCTCACCGTCTCCTTGGGGTATACGAAGAGCTTTGTCTCCACAAATAATCTCGGCTCTTATCTTAGTCAACCAGTCCATGCCAACAATAACATCAAAACTCCCCAACTTAATGGGTATCAAGTCTATCTCAAAGTCTACACCGGCTATGTTGATAATAGCCCCTCGGCCAATTTGGTCCACTTTTTCAAGTTTTCCGTTGGCTACCTCGACAAGCATACTTTCCTTTAAAGGAACTAACGATCAATCTATCTTATCACAAAAATGTCTACACACATAGCTCCTATCGGCACCAGTATCAAATAGGACAGAAGCTAAAAGATTGTTGATTTTGAATATACCTGTCACCAAGTCGGGGTTGTCGCGTGCGTCCCTTGCATTAACATTGAAGGCTCTAGCACGTGGTGGTCCGCCATCCTTACGCTTGTTTGGGCACTCGTTTCTGAAATGGCCCGTCTTTCCACACTCATAACATTTCCTAGGCCCATTGTTGTTGTGGTTTGGCTTCACGTTCAAAGTAGTAACCTTACAATCCTTACCAACATGCCCAGTCCGTTCGCATTTCTCACAGACAATATTGCAATACCCGGTGTGGTGCTTATAACACCTCTTGCATTGTGGTAAAGTTCCCTTGTAGTTCGGATTGGAGCTGTTGTTGTTGGGGTTGGTGTTGTTGTTGTTCTGCCTGAACCCTTCATGTCGCTTCACCGGGTTTTGATCATAGTTCTTACCCCTGTTGTTGTTGTGGTTGTTGTCCCATTTCCTCTTCTCGCCACTACCAGTTTCAAACTTAGCCTTCTCCGGCTCGTCAAGGATGATTTGATTCAAGAGAGTATGCGCCATGCGCATTGCTTCGGGAACGCTTGGTGGCTTGGATGAGGTGACATTACCCTTGATGGACTTAGGAAGTCCCGAGAAGTATTTTTCCAAGCGCTTAAATTCGGGGGTGACCATGGTCGGACACATAAGAGCCAACTCCAAAAACCTACGGTTGTAACTGTTAAGGTCGTTCCCTACGACCTTTAACTGCATAAATTCGATTTCCATCTTCTGAATTTCGGTTCTCGGACAGTATTCCTCGATCATAGCACATTTAAATTCTTCCCAAGGCGTAGCATACGCCTCATCAATTCCTTGCGCTTGGGCCATGGTATTCCACCATGTAAGCGCGCCATCAGAAAGCGTGCAAGATGCAAATTTCGTTTTGTTAGCTTCCGAACAATTGCTAACCCTGAATACCGATTCCAACTTTTCGAACCATCTGGTGAGACCAACTGGTCCCTCGGTGCCGCTGAAGTTATGCGGTTTGCAGCTCTGGAATTCCTTGTAAGTACACCCATCTCGGACGAGTGGAACGACAGGCGGTGGTACAATTGGAGGGTTCCTTTCTGCTAGAGCAGCAGCAACACGTTCGTTAATCATGTCCTCAATCTGGGCGGCGGTAGGTGTGGTTCTTTCGTTAGCCATGGTATTCTAAACAAAAATTTTGACCCAAGTCAAAATCCAGCATGCAAGTAGTAATAATACAGTATATAGTGACCAATCATCGAATCAAAACATCACATGTTATTAAATAATGCATCTAGGTACAAATACCACAGAATCATCGTACAGCAATGTAAATAGAACATCGTGCAAGAATTAAATAACGCAAAGTTCCATTCATTAATAATAATAAGTTTCATACATCTGAATAAGTTCGTACAATACATATGAAATACATGAAACTATATCTAGATTACATCATAAAATCTAAATACAAGGTCCTACGGTGAAGGCGGGTTTACAGCTCCTCGAGCTAACTGCTCCTCGAGCTCAGTGACTCGAGCTCGGAGAGTCTCAACCTCCCTCATCAGTTCCTCATTAGAGGGAGCTGGTGGGGCAGGCGGTGCAGGTGGGGCGGGTGGTGCCGGTGGTGCTGATGTAGATGGTCCGGCTCCGGATGTAGACGGTACGTCCCTAGATGTAAGTGGTCCGTATCTAAATCTAGGTGGTACGGTTCCAGGAATAGTCAATACGTAACGGGGAACCTTACGTATCTGTGGGTCGGCAGGGTATGGCACAACTCGTTTACGAGCAGTAACCCTACGTCGATGGCCAAAAGCATCAGTAAAAGCACGACCTCCATTCACCCCTGGAATGACGGTGCCGTCGGAACGGTACCGCTTCTTTAGCGGGGTGGAGGGTGCCTGAATAGGTCTATCAGCAGGATCCTCATCATCGCTGGAGTCGTCTGATGATGAAGAATCGGCGGATGATGAGTCATCCGAATCGTGTGGTGGTGACACTGGTGGCTGAGCTGGTAATCCAAAGCGTCCGAAGGCGGTCAACATCTGTCGGTGTCTGCCTGGCGGAATCACGACTAAACGTCCGTCGGGAGTGCGTCGGCAAGGCGTGCGCATGTGGTTACGAAAAGGCCCTTCCCCGAACTCTGCGGGGATCTCAATACCACCAATGCGGGGCTGTGACCTCGAGGGTCCGGGAGCAGAAACTGGGGCAGGTGCACTAGTACCATCTCCGGAAGTGGAAGCGCCCCGATCACTAGTGTGTGTCGGGGCCGGTGTATCGGCAGTAGCAGCAGCAGCAGCAGGTGTAGCAGTAGGTAGGGCGACGGGGTCTGAGTCTGTACTGCCCGAAATGCCAGCAGGTGGAACATCCGACATCTGAACAAGGAAAAATAAATTTTCCATGTCAGTATGTCATAAAGCAAGCAAATAATAGGTCAACAGTTTAAATCATGTATGACAATATGTAGCATGGCAATATCAGTAATTCGTATGAAGGTAGCATGCAATCGAAATCAAGTAGCATCATGCAGTAGTGAAATCATGTAATAGCATGTGGCATATAGCAGTAACAGTAAGCAGCAGCATGCAGTAAGTTCAGCAGAAACACGTAAACTAGCAAGTTGTAGATTAGTCCTATTAGTGAATCCTACTCGGGTCGGTCTTAGACTCACTAATGCAACCTAATTCCCTACAACCAATGCTCTGATACCAAATGTGACGCCCCGTACTAAATCATCATGTACGGACCATCATCAACAGGATCATTACAAGGTTAAGTACTATATGCGTTTTCAAAACAGAGTTTGCATTCATTAATAAAAGTGACGTCATAACAAACGTCAAATGTTTTACAATCCAAAAGTATGCTTCACTAAGTAGAAGCATTAAATAAGTGTACGTGACCACAAAGGTCGTTACATAACATAGTTTCAAAAGTAAATAAGTTTGAATGCAAGATAAGTAGTCATGCGATAACAACTCTAGACAGCGGGTTCTACAACACGACTAGTAAGATAGCGGAAGCGACTTCAAGCACCTGAGAAATACATGCTTAAAAAGGTCAACACAAAGGTTGGTGAGCTATAGTTTAAGTATAACAGTAATGTAAGTAGGCCACGAGATTTCAGTGCTACAACGAGCTTTCAAAAGTATGTAAAAGTATATGCTTAACCGTGGGCACCCGGTAACTAACTTAACGTTTAATGTACCCCCTTAAAGTGCACTTGGCAAGTGCGTATAAACCTCGAAGTATTAAACACTCGTTAAATGCTAGCGCTACAAGCCCGAGTGGGGATGTCAAACCCTATGGATCCATATCTAAGATTCGCGTTCACGGTTCAAAAACCGATGATTAAACGTTACCGAGCTAAAGGGAATATTTATGCCGTTGTATAACCCACACATATATAAGTTTAAGTACTCGTGCCTAGTATGTAAAACGTAAAAAGCGCATGTATTCTCAGTCCCAAAATAATTAAAGTAAAAAGGGATGCTATAACTCACAATGATATGTGGCGGTAAAGTAGTAGTCGGGAAAGGTGTGCAAGTAAATGGTCCGAAGTCCTCAACCTAAGTCAAATAGTACTAAGTCAGTAAATCATCTTAATAGGTTTAAAAGTATGTAATTAAGGTCATAAGGGTCATCATCAATCATCATTAAACAAAAGGCGTAAAGTAAGTTTCGTTTATGAAAGTAGTTTTCAACAAAGTCAGACTTCGGTCAGTCACCACGGCCTCTACCCTTACTGAATTAAGGTGAGACCAGTGGCCATGGCTCCGTCTATGATTCCCTTAAGTGTGGTAAAATTTACAGAAGCAAACTCGTCTTGGTTTGACCGTGGCGACGGTCTAAGTGCGAGTAGGTCAGAAATTTTCTGCACAACGTTAAAGGACATAGTGACGAACGGAGGGCCATAAATCCTAAACCGTAACTCGGATGAAGACGAATCCTAAATGAAAAATTATCTACTAGAAAATTTCTATCCAAAAATCAAGATGGGATCAGCCCAGGACTACTGGTCTGGTCCAGAAACAGTAGGTCAGAAACTTTGGGACAGAAAGCAGAAAGTTTGGAGGGTTCCGGTGGTCTTGGTGCTTGATGTTCATCATGGCTCTCATCCTTGATGCATATAGCTTCAAGTGTACAACTCATGGATGTGTTTACATCATATTAACCAAGTCTTGGCCATCATAACCCTAGTGCAAGTCTAAGACATTAATTTGATGAACCAAAGTTACATCAAGTCCTAGATCTACACACACATGAACTATGAAAGTAATACCAACTAAGTTTTGACACTAGCAACACAAGTGTGAGTCTAAGACATGTAGATCAACTCACTTAAGAGTTGTATGATGTTTGATGAACCAAGGTTTCATCAAGGTCTTAGATCTAACACATGCATCAACTTTAAAACTAGTCATAAGCTACAAACTTGAAAATAAACTTAAGTACACAAGATCTTAGGTTGTAGAACTTAGTTCTTGGTAGATCTTGAAGATCTTAGTTTCAAATGTATAGATCTAGTACTTAAGTTAAATCAACACAAGTATGTGAAGTTGTAACTAGCAAGTTACACTTCTATGTCTTGAACTTACAAAGTTTCAAGAATAATAATCAAGTCTTTAACTAGTAAGTACTTGATCATGAACATAAATCACAAATTTAACTAAGTAAAAGTGAAACAAATAACTAGATCTACAAGTTTTATGTTTACATTTGTTTCATACTTGAGAAGATCAAACCAAAGTGTAGATCTTAATAGTTCAAGTCAACAATATAAACAATAAGAAAGTTTTGAAACTTATGAATTTGAAAACATGAAATTAAAGTGAACATAAATAAAGTAAGTAACTAGATCTTTAAGTCTTTTGTTCATGTTGTATCATACTTGAGAAGATTCAAACTAAGTCTTAAATCTTAAGAGTTCAAGTCTACAAATCATGAAAACAAAGAAAGATCTTAAGGTTTATGAACTTGAAACATGAAATTACATAAATATGGAACTACAAACTAGTGAGTTTGAGTTCTTGTTCTTAATTCTTCATAAACAAAAGAAGAAACTAAGATCTATGAAGATTCAAGTTAAGTAACTTGATCTTTACAACAAACAAGTAACAACTTCAAACAATCAAGTAATTAAAACAAAAGATGATGATGATTATGCCTTGCTAGGCCACGGTTTTAAGAAGAAAAAAGGAAGAATAAAATGATAAAAAGCTTACAATTTTAAAGAGAAAGTTGAGAGAAAGATGTAAGTGTTTGTGTGTGTGAAAGAATGAAGTGAAAGAGTGCAAGTATCAAGTAATAAGTGAAGTGAAAATGAGCTCTCCTTTCCCTCTAGGTGGTGGACGGTTTTGGGGATGAAAGGGGAAGGTCAAAATGTGCTTTCAAGCCTTGGAAAGATGGTGGAAGCTAAGAAGAGTAATAAGTTAAAGGAAGTCTTGCATGCTTGAGACAACTTTGTCTCCCATTTAGTTTAATTAACCACACTTATCCTTAATATAAATCTAGCTTAACAAGTGGGCTTACTAGTCCATTACAAGTGTAGGGTGGGCTTACTAGTCCAAGTCCATTAATTAAAGGCCCAAGTTTAAATAAAGATGTAATTTAAATAATTAAAGCCCAAGTAATTAATCACTAACCTTGATTAATTAAAATGATTAATAATAAATAATCATGAATGTAAATAATATTCTAAAAATATTATTCGCGCAGTTTCGTGTGTCGCAGAGACGTTTCGGGCTCTTAAAAGTCAAGTACGGGCAATCATGGAAACATGTAAATGTAATTATATACATTCGTTTAATCACACGTATTAATAATAATAATTATTAATAAATAACGTTGGAAAAACCGGGGTCGTTACATCGTCGATCAAACCATGTCTAACAAGGTTTGAATTTTCCTTTTAAACACCCCTCAATGCTAAGGTGTTTAAGATGGAGTAAGTCGTGAGACAATCACATGACTAGTTAGATAGTCTAAAAACTTTTGACTCATATATTCACCTCTATGGTCAAACCGTAGAACCTTAATAGTCATTTCAAGTTAATTTCTACTTCATTTAGATATGCTTTGAACGTTTCGAACATTTCATGTTTATGTTTAAGCAAGTAAACATAACTATATCCACTGAAATCATCAGTAAATAATGAAGTAGCGTGAATTACTCTAAATGGGTAGCATACATCAGAATGAATGCATCCAGGTTGATCTATTGCCCTTATTTTAACTTTTCCTGGTAGGCCGAACAATCCTGCCTCCAGTGACTTGTCTCACCCCCGTGATGACAAGCCATGTCCATTGCCAGATACCCTTTCTTTGCATGTGGAGAAAATTTCTTGGGGAAGTAAGCTTGCTTAACCTTTACTTTTCCCTTCCCACAAGCAACTCGCGGTTTTACAGATTTTGCCTTCCTTTATTGTCAATACAACATGACTTTTCTTTAGCAGTATTTTTAGGTCAGCTCAAGAATCAATTTTTAGCTCTGAAATGGTTTTCCCCATGCAGTACATGAGGGAATTCATTACCAAAACCATCACTTTTCTTGGACAGTGAAGTAAGCATCAAGTTCACTCCAAAGACATGTGACATAGGAAAACCTAGGTGCTCCAATTTTTTGAGAAAGTCCTCCATGTTCAAAACATAAAAGCTAACCAACTTTCCCGCTTCATGTTTGTAATCGTGAAACGCTTCCACAGTTTAAAACAGTTATTGATCTGCCTGTCATATGCAATGTAGTCCTTTAAGTTCTTTTGAAACTTAAGGGTCAAGATACTAACCATAAGACATTCTACTTACAAGTTGTTCGTTAAATATGATTACTATAATCATCATGAACAATAGCGGTGGCAATCTCAACGGGAACTTAAGGAAAGACAATTTTCAGATGGTACAACTTTCTTTCAGCCTTTCGGACAATCCTAAGGTTGTGATAAAGTTGCACACGTTCAGTTATTCCTTTATCAAGGATTGACTTTACTGTCAAGTTATTTACGGACCAATTTTCGTTTGATGTCTGATGTCATGCGAGGTGTATATAAAATAGTTTATATTTTACTAGGAAAAACTATTAAATACGATACAATTTTACACAAGATATTTATTTATTTATAGAATGGATATACTTAAACCTTGCTACAACACTTATAGGCAGTGTACCTAATCGTACAGTAGTGTAGTTTTTAGTAAGTCCGGTTCGTTCCACAGGGAAATCTTTAAACAAAGCTCAACGCTATATTAGTTTACTTTTATAAAAATACAAATATATATATAAGTAATATTATTATTATAAAGGGGGGTTTTTACCGTTTAATGACCGGTTTGTCGATTTTAAAACTTTAGTCGCAGTTAAAACCTAATGTAAAATATTAAATAAATAAAAGACTTAAATTAAAACTTAAAGTAAATAACGATAATGAAATTGCGAATAATAAAAGTGCGATAAAATAAAATTGCGATAATTAAAAAGTACGATAATTAAAAGTGCGATTAAATAACAATAAATAAAAGTGCGATAATTAGAAGTGCAATTAAATATAAAATAAAGGAAATTAAATATGAAATAAAAGAATTATGCTTATTTAAACTTCCGTAATCATGATGTTTGACGTGTTGATTTTAGTTTTATGCCCATGGGTTAATTGTCCTTTGTCCTGGATTATTTAATATGTCCGTCTGGTTTTTATCCATAACAGTCCATCAGTCATAAATATAAATTGCAAGTGTCCTTGTCAAATTATTATTATACCCGAAGTTAAATATTCCAACTAATTGGGGATTCGAATTGTAACAAGGTTTTAATACTTTGTTTAATGAATACACCAGGTTATCGACTGCGTGTAAACCAAGGTTTTACTACTTTGTTAACAATTACACCAATTACCCTTGAATGTAATTTCACCCCTGTTTTAATTATTCTAGTGGCTATTAATCCATTCCCGTGTCCGGTTAAATGAACGATTATTCGTACATATAAATACCCCGCCCATCGTGTCCGATTGAGTGTATATGGTAATTTATAGGGACGCCCAATTGTAAATCTTTATATTAACATTAACAAACTTTCATTTAGTTAAACAAATATAAAGCCCATTAATAGCCCATAGTCTAATTTCCACAAGTGTCGTTCTTTTGTCCAAACCCCAATTATGGTACAAAGCCCAATTACCCAATTTTAGTAATTAGCCCAACATCATGATTACTTCGTTTTAAATAAGCATAATAATAACTTAGCTACGAGACATTAATATAAAAAGGTTGAACATAACTTACAATGATTAAAAATAGCGTAGCGTTACACGGACAGAATTTCGACTTACACCCTTACAACATTCGCTAACATACCCTTATTATTAGAATTATAATTAAAATTAAAATTAAAATATAAATTATATATATATATATATCGTATAGATAGAGAGATGAGAGAAATAGAATATGAAAAATGATCAGAATTCGGTTTGCTTTATAGCCAGAGTTGATTTTTGGGGCTCCGCGACTCGCGGCAAAATCCTCTTCAAACTCCGCGAGTCGCGGAGAATGTATTTACAGCTCACACCCTTGGAGTTTCTCTGCCGACGGTTTTATAATATATATATATATAATATATATATAATTAATATAATTAATTATATATTATATTATATTTATATGCATAGTTAACTTGTAATTTTTAGTCCGTTGCGTCGAGCGTTAAGAGTTGACTCTGGTCCCGGTTCCGGATTTTCGAACGTCCTTGCGTACAATTTTATATTTTGTACTTTGCGTTTTGAATCTTGTACTCTTGTAATTTCGAGACGTTTCTTATCAATAATTGGAACCTTTTTGATTGTCTTTTGTACTTTTGAGCTTTTTGGTCGTTTGCGTCTTCAATTCGTCGAATCTGTCTTTTGTCTTCACCTTTTATTATTTAAACGAATATCTCTTGTAAATAGAACAATTGCAACTAAAAGCTTGTCTTTCTTGAGGAATAATGCTATGAAATATATGTTCGTTTTTAGCATTATCAAATATTCCCACACTTGAGCGTTGCTTGTCCTCAAGTAATATTGTCTTGAAATACTAGAATCACTTCTTTATTCTTCACACTTTGTACATCAGTGATTTCTATACTGCGGTATAAACAATGGTAGTAACGATATGGTTTACAGTCCCACATGACTATAAAAATTTAGATCCATTAAGGAAATTGGATCTTTATGAAAACATTTGATCTTTTGAAATCTAGTTTTTACCCTAGATAAGTTTTCCGGAATAACCCTTTACCGGTGTTTGCAAAATATTTTTGTGGGTTTGGTGGGTTTCAGATTTGAAAATTTTAGCTCAAAACTTGCGGTTTTGTGTCACCCACTTGCTAACCTTGTATTTGGAAAGCAACACGTCCAGTTTACTTGTCCCGTATATTACCTTTCGGTAAACTACCGTCCGGTTGTAAAGGAAAGCGTTGAACAAGCAACTGTTAAGGCAATGTCCCGTGACATGCTTTTGATTATGGTCTATAACGTGTCGGACGCAATTACTATCCTTGGTAGGAGCAATAGTAAAGCTCACCCTTATAATTTTTCGGTATGGCACAAGGTCTTGTCTTTGACCATGCTATGCAACCACCGTTCTTACGGTTGACACCCGATTTGGTTCAGGTGACCTAATGAATTCCAGGTGAATTCCTAGGATTTTACGTTCAATGGTAATGAACGCATTGAAAATAGGGTTTTTAGAAAACAAATCGGTTTGTAATTTTGATCAAAATATTTTCTCGTTCAAGCTCGAGTTTAGATATCATTGAATTCCATGAGTTTGTAATTCTCAATCTTTAAGGTCAATCTCAAGGATTGAGTAATATCAGGCTTAAAAGCTGATTTTTAATCTTTAAGGAGATTATCCTTTCTGGGGGTCTGATTCATTAGTCTTATCAAGCTAATTTGCATGGTGCCCCCCCATTATACGAGATAAATCCTTCTCATGGTTAGGATAAATCTGACCACTTGGCGACCCTGTTTAATGCTGAGGTCCGTGGATTTCCTACTGATTTTAGTGATGACTTTTCTAGATTTTTCGTCAACCTACAGCTGGTCTGGACGACAACTTCATGACCTAAATCAAGAAGCGCGTTTCTTTTTCGGAAGACTTTACTTCCTTTTAGTGATGGAATTGATTCATCGTGTAGATCCATCTCTTCTTTTCTTTCATCGGGTAAAACAGTTTAGTTTAGTCCAAAGCAAAAGTATTTTCAGTTATTTGTTACAGATATATGTGACATATGTTTAAAATAACTTGGTAAATTTTCCCACACTTGGCTTTTATTTTCCTTTTTATCGTCCTCTATTCCATTTTAAATGAATTTTAACATTTTAGTTTGTTTCTTAATTTATGTCCTTTCCGAGGTAACAATAATTTCGGTGTTAAAACCTAGTTTTATCGTTCATAAATATGTATAAACATGATTTTGAATTCATTTAATTAAAAATTTTGAAAAATTTTACTAGAATTGGGTAGTCAGTATATAAGACTAGGGCTGTTCTTTTTTATCAGAGAGCACTAGATTCTAATACAACTACTGCTTTACTAGTATTTTTAATGGTAACCAAGTGTTTAATATAAAAATTTTAAAATCCGAAAGAATTTAACCCCTTCCCACACTTAAGATCTTGCAATGCCCTCATTTGCAAGAAATCAGTAACAATTTAAATTATTGAGGGTGATTTGTGTGAAAATGATTAAATTTTACCAAAGTTTCCAAATATATTGGCGTTTGTTTGCTGAATGATAAATGGTGCACATCATTTGTTCATTCCGTCTTGTTGTTATTTCACATATATTTTGCATCTTGTCGTCAAAATTAGTTGCTTTTGCTGAACTTAATGCCAGTCTTTGAAAATGCGTTGTTTTACCCTGTTGTGTACATAAGATAAACTGCAAACATATATACATATTTTTAAAGTTTGGTATATTACCCCACATTCAAAAATTATTAAAATCTAAGAATAAAAGTTAGATAATTATAAAAATGATTACAATATTAACAAAAGTATTAAATGTATCAATAATTACAAATTACAAAATAATAAAAAATAATAAGTAAACTAAGGATGATATTGGTACCAATAGGGGTTCCAGGCATAACCATAAGTGCTATAGAATGCTTCGGCAGGATCATACGTAGGATATGGTGGCTGCATCTCTATAGACCAAGGAGGGAAGATGGGTTTCGGTGTAGGAATATAGTTTCTACCTATATGTTGGCAATGAGCTATGATCTGGTTCTGATGAACTTGCCAATCTTCAAATGCTCTCTGTCTAGCATTTTCGTATTCCTGAGAAGCTATAAACCTATGCATTTCTTGCATCTCATTCCCCCCTCCTACATTACCTTGCTGCTGGTTTCTCTCCACCTGTGGATGTCTACCATGGTATCGTACTGCGGCGTTATTTCGCCTCTTCAAAACTTTCGCACCATGGTATACATTTAAACCTATAGTATCGCGGGGTTCTGGTTCTTCTAGTAATAATCCCCCCCGACTTATATCCACACCGAGATATTCACCAATCAAAGTAATAAAAATACCACCTCCTATTATGCTATGTGGTCGCATCCCCCGAACCATAGCTGATAAATAATAACCCACACAATATGGTATACTTACAGCGCTTTGTGGGTCTCGAATACACATATGGTAAAACAAATCCTGTTCATTTACTTTTTCCTTGTTTTTACCCCTTTGTGTAATCGAATTAGCTAAAAACCTATGTATCACTCTTAATTCGGCTCTATCTATATCCAAATAAGAGTAATTTCCCCCTTTGAAACGGTGATGGCTTGTCATTTGACTCCACACACCGTGTGTATCAAAATTCTCATCTATCTTTCTACCGTTTAGTATCAATCCTCTACA